>NW_026907059.1:152500-245373 GCF_033978795.1 Nerophis ophidion | reverse complement strand
GATAAATGATGTGTGATACATGATGTGTGATACATGATGTGTGACACATGATGTGTGATACATGATGTGTGATACATGATGTGTGATACATGATGTGTGATACATGATGTGTGACACATGATGTGTGACACATGATGTGTGATACATGATGTGTGA
Source organism: Nerophis ophidion (assembly GCF_033978795.1). Lineage (NCBI taxonomy): Eukaryota > Metazoa > Chordata > Actinopteri > Syngnathiformes > Syngnathidae > Nerophis > Nerophis ophidion. The sequence continues at coordinate 245,217 of NW_026907059.1, read as the reverse complement.
TACATGATGTGTGATACATGAAGTGTGATATATGATGTGTGATACATGATTTTCGATACATGATGTGTGATACATGACGTGTGATATATGATGTGTGATACATGATTTTTGATACATGATGTGTGATACATGACGTGTGATACATGATGTGTGATACATGACGTGTGATACATGATGTGTGATACATGATGTGTGATAGATGATGTGTGATACATGACGTGTGATACATGATGTGTGATACATGATGTTTGATACATGATGTGTGATACATGATGTGTGATATATGATGCGTGACACATGATGTGTGATACATGATGTGTGATAAATGATGTGTGATATATGATGTGTGATTTATGATGTGTGATACATGATGTGTGACACATGATGTGTGATACATGATGTGTGATACATGATTTGTGATACATGATGTGTCATACATGATGTGTGATACATGATGTGTGACACATGATGTGTGATACATGATGTGTGATACGTGATGTGTGATACATGATGTGTGATACATGATTTGTGATACATGATGTGTGATACATGATGTGTGATACATGATGTGTGATACATGACGTGTGATACATGATGTTTGATACATGATGTGTGATACATGATGTTTGATACATGATGTGTGATACATGATGTGTGATACATGATGTGTGATATATGATGTGTGATACATGATGTGCGATACATGATGTGTGATACATGATGTGTGATACATGATGTGTGATACATGATGTGTGATACATGATGTGTGATACATGATGTTTGATACATGATGTGTGATACATGATGTGTGATACATGATGTGTGATACATGATGTGTGACACATGATGTGTGATACATGATGTGTGATACATGACGTGTGATACATGACGTGTGATACATGATGTGTGATACATGATGTGTGATACATGATGTGTGATACATGACGTGTGATACATGATGTGTGATACATGATGTGTGATACATGATGTGTGATACATGATGTGTGATGCATGATGTGTGATACATGATGTGTGATAAATGATGTGTGATACATGATGTGTGATACATGATGTGTGACACATGATGTGTGATACATGATGTGTGATACATGATGTGTGATACATGATGTGTGATACATGATGTGTGACACATGATGTGTGACACATGATGTGTGATACATGATGTGTGATACATGATGTGTGATACATGAAGTGTGATATATGATGTGTGATACATGATTTTCGATACATGATGTGTGATACATGACGTGTGATATATGATGTGTGATACATGATTTTTGATACATGATGTGTGATACATGACGTGTGATACATGTGTGATACATGACGTGTGATACATGATGTGTGATACATGATGTGTGATAGATGATGTGTGATACATGACGTGTGATACATGATGTGTGATACATGATGTTTGATACATGATGTGTGATACATGATGTGTGACACATGATGTGTGATACATGATGTGTGATACGTGATGTGTGATACATGATGTTTGATACATGATGTGTGATACATCATGTGTGATACATGATGTTTGATACATGATGTGTGATACATGATGTTTGATACATGATGTGTGATACATGATGTTTGGTACATGATGTGTGACACATGATGTGTGATACATGATGTGTGATACGTGATGTGTGATACATGATGTTTGATACATGATGTGTGATACATGATGTGTGATACATGATGTGTGATACATGATGTGTGATACATGATGTGTGATACATGATGTGTGATACATGATGTGTGATACATGACGTGTGATACATGATGTGTGATACATGACGTGTGATACATGATGTGTGATACATGATGTGTGATACATGATGTGTGATACATGATGTTTGATACATGATGTTTGATACATGATGTGTGATACATGATGTGTGATACATGATGTGTGATACATGATGTGTGATACATGACGTGTGATACATGATGTGTGATACATGATGTGTGATACATGATGTGTGATACATGATGTGTGATACATGATGTGTGATACATGACTTGTGATACATGATGTGTGATACATGATGTGTGATACATGATGTGTGATACATGATGTGTGATACATGATGTTTGATACATGATGTGTGATACATGATGTGTGATACATGATGTGTGATACATGATGTTTGATACATGATGTGTGATACATGATGTGTGATACGTGACGTGTGATACATGATGTGTGATACATGATGTGTGATACATGATGTGTGATACATGACGTGTGATACATGATGTGTGATACAAGATGTGTGATACATGATGTGTGATACATGATGTGTGATACATGACGTGTGATACATGATGTGTGATACATGATGTGTGATACATGATGTGTGATACATGATGTGTGATACATGACGTGTGATACATGATGTGTGATACATGATGTGTGATACATGATGTGTGATACATGATGTGTGATGCATGATGTGTGATACATGATGTGTGATAAATGATGTGTGATACATGATGTGTGATACATGATGTGTGACACATGATGTGTGATACATGATGTGTGATACATGATGTGTGATACATGATGTGTGATACATGATGTGTGACACATGATGTGTGACACATGATGTGTGATACATGATGTGTGATACATGATGTGTGATACATGACGTGTGATATATGATGTGTGATACATGATTTTCGATACATGATGTGTGATACATGACGTGTGATATATGATGTGTGATACATGATTTTTGATACATGATGTGTGATACATGACGTGTGATACATGATGTGTGATACATGACGTGTGATACATGATGTGTGATACATGATGTGTGATAGATGATGTGTGATACATGACGTGTGATAGATGATGTGTGATACATGATGTGTGATACATGATGTGTGATACATGATGTGTGACACATGATGTGTGATACATGATGTTTGATACATGATGTGTGATACATGATGTGTGATATATGATGTGTGATACATGATGTTTGATACATGATGTGTGATACATGACGTGTGATACATGATGTTTGATACATGATGTGTGATACATGATGTGTGATACATGATGTTTGATACATGATGTGTGATACATGATGTGTGATACATGATGTTTGATACATGATGTGTGATACATGATGTGTGACACCTGATGTGTGATACATGATGTTTGATACATGATTTGTGATACATGATGTGTGATATATGATGTGTGATACATGATGTGTGATACATGATGTGTGACACATGATGTGTGATACATGATGTGTGATAAATGATGTGTGATACATGATGTGTGATATATGATGTGTGATACATGACGTGTGATACATGATGTGTGATACATGACGTGTGATACATGATGTGTGATACATGATGTGTGATACATGATGTGTGATACATGATGTGTGATACATGATGTGTGATACATGATGTTTGATACATGATGTGTGATACATGATGTGTGATACATGATGTGTGATACATGATGTGTGATACATGACGTGTGATACATGATGTGTGATACATGATGTGTGATACATGATGTGTGATACATGATGTGTGATACATGATGTGTGATACATGATGTTTGACACATGATGTGTGATGCATGATGTTTGATACATGATGTGTGATACATGATGTGTGATATATGATGTGTGATACATGATGTGTGATATATGATGTGTGATACATGACGTGTGATACATGATGTGTGATACATGATGTGTGATACATGATGTTTGATACATGATGTGTGATACATGATGTGTGATACATGATGTGTGATACATGATGTGTAATACATGACGTGTGATACATGATGTGTGATACGTGATGTGTGATACATGATGTTTGATACATAACGTGTGATACATGATGTGTGATACATGATGTGTGATGCATGATGTGTGATATATGATGTGTGATACATGATGTGTGATACATGATGTGTGATACATGATGTGTGATACATAATATGTGATATATGATGTGTGATACATGATGTGTGATATATGATGTGTGATATATGATGAGTGATACATGATGTGTGATACATGATGTGTGATACATGATGTGTGATACATGACGTGTGATACATGATGTTTGATACATGATGTGTGATACATGACGTGTGATACATGATGTGTGATACATGACGTGTGATACATGATGTGTGATACATGATGTGTGAAACATGATGTGTGATATATGATGTGTGATACATGATGTGTGACACATGATGTGTGATACATGACGTGAGATATATGATGTGTGACACATGATGTTTGATACATGATTTGTGATAAATGATGTGTGATACATGATGTGTGATATATGATGTGTGATACATGATGTTTGATACATGATGTGTGATACATGATGTGTGATATATGATGTGTGACACTTGATGTGTGATACATGATGAGTGATACATGATGTGTGATATATGATGTGTGATACATGACGTGTGATACATGATGTGTGATAAATGATGTGTGATACATGATGTGTGATATATGATGTGTGACACATGATGTGTGATACATGATGTGTGATACATGATGTGTGATATATGATGTGTGATACATGATGTGTGATACATGATGTGTGATATATGATGTGTGACACATGATGTGTGATACATGATGTGTGATACATGATGTGTGACACATGATGTGTGATACATGATGTGTGATACGTGATGTGTGATACATGATGTTTGATACATGATGTGTGATACATGATGTGTGATACATGATGTTTGATACATGATGTGTGATACATGATGTTTGATACATGATGTGTGATACATGATGTGTGATATATGATGTGTGATACATGACGTGTGATACATGATGTGTGATACATGATGTGTGATACATGATGTGTGATACATGATGTGTGATACATGATGTGTGATATATGATGTGTGATACGTGATGTGTGATACATGATGTGTGATGCATGATGTGTGATACATGATGTGTGATACATGATGTGTGATACATGATGTGTGATGCATGATGTGTGATACATGATGTGTGATACATGATGTGTGATGCATGATGTGTGATATATGATGTGTGATACATGATGTGTGATACATGATGTGTGATATATGATGTGTGATACATGATGTGTGATACATGATGTGTGATGCATGATGTGTGATACATGATGTGTGATACATGATGTGTGATACATGATGTGTGATATATGATGTGTGATACAAGATGTGTGATACATGATGTGTGATGCATGATGTGTGATACATGATGTGTGATACATGATGTGTGATACATGATGTGTGATGCATGATGTGTGATACATGATGTGTGATACATGATGTGTGATACATGATGTGTGATACATGAAGTGTGATACATGATGTGTGATACATAATGTGTGATATATGATGTGTGATACATGATGTGTGATACATGATGTGTGATATATGATGTGTGATACATGATGTGTGATACATGATGTGTGATACATGATGTGTGATACATGATGTGTGATATATGATGTGTGATACATGATGTGTGATACATGATGTGTGATACATGACGTGTGATACATGATGTGTGATACATGATGTGTGATACATGATGTGTGATACATGATGTTTGATACATGATGTGTGATACATGATGTGTGATACATGATGTGTGATACATGATGTGTGATACATGATGTGTGACACATGATGTGTGATACATGATGTGTGATACATGATGTGTGATACATGATGTTTGATACATCATGTGTGATACATGATGTGTGATACATGATGTGTGATACATGATGTGTGATACATGATGTGTGATACATGATGTTTGGTACATGATGTGTGATACATGATGTGTGATACATGATGTGTGATACATGATGTGTGATACATGATGTTTGATACATGATGTGTGATACATGATGTGTGATACATGATGTGTGACACATGATGTGTGATACATGATGTGTGATACATGATGTGTGATACATGATGTGTGATACATGATGTGTGACACATGATGTGTGATACATGATAAGTGATACATGATGTGTGATACATGATGTGTGATACATCATGTGTGATACATGATGTGTGATATATGATGTGTGATACATGATGTGTGATACATGATGTGTGATACATGATGTTTGATACATGATGTGTGATACATGATGTGTGATACATGATGTGTGATACATGATGTGTGATACATGATGTTTGATACATGATGTGTGATACATGACGTGTGATACATGATGTTTGATACATGATGTGTGATACATGATGTGTGATACATGACGTGTGATACATGATGTGTGACACATGACGTGTGATACATGATGTTTGATACATGATGTGTGATACATGATGTTTGATACATGATGTGTGATACATGATGTTTGATACATGATGTGTGATACATGATGTTTGATACATGATGTGTGATACATGATGTGTGATACATGACGTGTGATACATGATGTTCGATACATGATGTGTGATACATGATGTGTGATACATGATGTGTGATACATGATGTGTGATACATGACGTGTGATACATGATGTTTGATACATGATGTGTGATACATGATGTTTGATACATGATGTGTGATACATGATGTGTGATACATGATGTGTGATATATGATGTGTGATACATGATGTGCGATACATGATGTGTGATACATGATGTGTGATACATGATGTGTGATACATGATGTGTGATACATGATGTGTGATACATGATGTTTGATACATGATGTGTGATACATGATGTGTGATACATGATGTGTGATACATGATGTGTGACACATGATGTGTGATACATGATGTGTGATACATGACGTGTGATACATGACGTGTGATACATGATGTGTGATACATGATGTGTGATACATGATGTGTGATACATGACGTGTGATACATGATGTGTGATACATGATGTGTGATACATGATGTGTGATACATGATGTGTGATGCATGATGTGTGATACATGATGTGTGATAAATGATGTGTGATACATGATGTGTGATACATGATGTGTGACACATGATGTGTGATACATGATGTGTGATACATGATGTGTGATACATAATGTGTGATACATGATGTGTGACACATGATGTGTGACACATGATGTGTGATACATGATGTGTGATACATGATGTGTGATACATGAAGTGTGATATATGATGTGTGATACATGATTTTCGATACATGATGTGTGATACATGACGTGTGATATATGATGTGTGATACATGATTTTTGATACATGATGTGTGATACATGACGTGTGATACATGATGTGTGATACATGACGTGTGATACATGATGTGTGATACATGATGTGTGATAGATGATGTGTGATACATGACGTGTGATACATGATGTGTGATACATGATGTGTGATACATGATGTGTGATACATGATGTGTGACACATGATGTGTGATACATGATGTTTGATACATGATGTGTGATACATGATGTGTGATATATGATGTGTGATACATGATGTGTGATACATGATGTGTGATACATGACGTGTGATACATGATGTTTGATACATGATGTGTGATACATGATGTGTGATACATGATGTTTGATACATGATGTGTGATACATGATGTGTGATACATGATGTTTGATACATGATGTGTGATACATGATGTGTGACACATGATGTGTGATACATGATGTTTGATACATGATTTGTGATACATGATGTGTGATATATGATGTGTGATACATGATGTGTGATACATGATGTGTGACACATGATGTGTGATACATGATGTGTGATAAATGATGTGTGATACATGATGTGTGATATATGATGTGTGATACATGACGTGTGATACATGACGTGTGATACATGACGTGTGATACATGATGTGTGATACATGATGTGTGATACATGATGTTTGACACATGATGTGTGATGCATGATGTTTGATACATGATGTGTGATACATGATGTGTGATATATGATGTGTGATACATGATGTGTGATATATGATGTGTGATACATGACGTGTGATACATGATGTGTGATACATGATGTGTGATAAATGATGTTTGATACATGATGTGTGATACATGATGTGTGATACATGATGTGTGATACATGATGTGTAATACATGACGTGTGATACATGATGTGTGATACGTGATGTGTGATACATGATGTTTGATACATAACGTGTGATACATGATGTGTGATACATGATGTGTGATGCATGATGTGTGATATATGATGTGTGATACATGATGTGTGATACATGATGTGTGATACATGATGTGTGATACATAATATGTGATATATGATGTGTGATACATGATGTGTGATATATGATGTGTGATATATGATGAGTGATACATGATGTGTGATACATGATGTGTGATACATGATGTGTGATACATGACGTGTGATACATGATGTGTGATACATGATGTGTGATACATGACGTGTGATACATGATGTGTGATACATGACGTGTGATACATGATGTGTGATACATGATGTGTGAAACATGATGTGTGATATATGATGTGTGATACATGATGTGTGACACATGATGTGTGATACATGACGTGAGATATATGATGTGTGACACATGATGTTTGATAAATGATTTGTGATAAATGATGTGTGATACATGATGTGTGATATATGATGTGTGATACATGATGTTTGATACATGATGTGTGATACATGATGTGTGATATATGATGTGTGACACTTGATGTGTGATACATGATGAGTGATACATGATGTGTGATATATGATGTGTGATACATGACGTGTGATACATGATGTGTGATAAATGATGTGTGATACATGATGTGTGATATATGATGTGTGACACATGATGTGTGATACATGATGTGTGATACATGATGTGTGATATATGATGTGTGACACATGATGTGTGATACATGATGTGTGATACATGATGTGTGATATATGATGTGTGACACATGATGTGTGATACATGATGTGTGATACATGATGTGTGACACATGATGTGTGATACATGATGTGTGATACGTGATGTGTGATACATGATGTTTGATACATGATGTGTGATACATGATGTGTGATACATGATGTTTGATACATGATGTGTGATACATGATGTTTGATACATGATGTGTGATACATGATGTGTGATATATGATGTGTGACACATGATGTGTGATACATGATGTGTGATACGTGATGTGTGATACATGATGTTTGATACATGATGTGTGATACATGATGTGTGATATATGATGCGTGACACATGATGTGTGATACATGATGTGTGATAAATGATTTGTGATATATGATGTGTGATATATGATGTGTGATACATGATGTGTGATACATGATGTGTGATACATGATGTTTGATACATGACGTGTGATACATGATGTGTGATACATGATGTTTGATACATGATGTGTGATACATGATGTGTGATATATGATGCGTGACACATGATGTGTGATACATGATGTGTGATAAATGATGTGTGATATATGATGTGTGATTTATGATGTGTGATACATGATGTGTGACACATGATGTGTGATACATGATGTGTGATACATGATTTGTGATACATGATGTGTCATACATGATGTGTGATACATGATGTGTGACACATGATGTGTGATACATGATGTGTGATACGTGATGTGTGATACATGATGTGTGATACATGATTTGTGATACATGATGTGTCATACATGATGTGTGATACATGACGTGTGATACATGATGTGTGATACGTGATGTGTGATACATGATGTTTGATACATGACGTGTGATACATGATGTGTGATACATGATGTGTGATATATGATGTGTGATACATGATGTGTGATACATGACGTGTGATACATGATGTGTGATACGTGATGTGTGATACATGATGTTTGATACATGATGTGTGATACATGATGTGTGATACATGATGTGTGATACATGATGTGTGACACATGATGTGTGATACATGATGTGTGATACATCATGTGTGATACATGATGTGTGATACATGATGTGTGATACATGATGTGTGATACATGATGTTTGATACATGATGTGTGATACATGATGTGTGATACATGATGTGTGATACATGATGTGTGACACATGATGTGTGATACATGATGTGTGATACATCATGTGTGATACATGATGTGTGATACATGATGTGTGATACATCATGTGTGATACATGATGTGTGATACATGATGTGTGATACATGATGTGTGATACATGATGTGTGATACATGATTTCTGATACATGATGTGTGATACATGATGTGTGATACATGATGTGTGATACATGATGTGTGATACATGATGTGTGATACATGACGTGTGATACATGATGTGTGATACATGACGTGTGATACATGATGTTTGATACATGATGTGTGATACATGACGTGTGATACATGATGTGTGATACATGATGTTTGATACATGATGTGTGATACATGATGTTTGATACATGATGTGTGATACATGATGTGTGATACATAATGTCTGATATATGATGTGTGATACATGATGTGTGATACATGATGTGTGATACATGATGTGTGATACATGATGTGTGATACATGATGTGTGATACATGATGTGTGATACATGATGTGTGATACATGATGTTTGATACATGATGTGTGATACATGATGTGTGATACTTGATGTGTGATACATGATGTGTGATACATGATGTGTGATACATGATGTGTGATACATGATGTGTGATACATGATGTTTGATACATGATGTGTGATACATGATGTGTGATACATGATGTGTGATACATGATGTGTGATACATGATGTTTGATACATGATGTGTGATACATGATGTGTGATACATGATGTGTGACACATGATGTGTGATACATGATGTGTGATACATGATGTGTGATACATGATGTGTGATACATGATGTGTGATACATGACGTGTGATACATGATGTTTGATACATGATGTGTGATACATGACGTGTGATACATGATGTGTGATACATGATGTTTGATACATGATGTGTGATACATGATGTTTGATACATGATGTGTGATACATGATGTATGATACATGACGTGTGATACATGATGTGTGATACATGATGTGTGATACATGACGTGTGATACATGATGTTTGATACATGATGTGTGATACATGATGTGTGATACATGATGTGTGATACATGATGTGTGATACATGACGTGTGATACATGATGTTTGATACATGATGTGTGATACATGATGTTTGATACATGATGTGTGATACATGATGTGTGATACATGATGTGTGATATATGATGTGTGATACATGATGTGTGATACATGATGTGTGATGCATGATGTGTGATACATGATGTGTGATAAATGATGTGTGATACATGATGTGTGATACATGATGTGTGACACATGATGTGTGATACATGATGTGTGATACATGATGTGTGATACATGATGTGTGATACATGATGTGTGACACATGATGTGTGACACATCATGTGTGATACATGATGTGTGATACATGATGTGTGATACATGAAGTGTGATATATGATGTGTGATACATGATTTTCGATACATGATGTGTGATACATGACGTGTGATATATGATGTGTGATACATGATTTTTGATACATGATGTGTGATACATGACGTGTGATACATGATGTGTGATACATGACGTGTGATACATGATGTGTGATACATGATGTGTGATAGATGATGTGTGATACATGACGTGTGATACATGATGTGTGATACATGATGTTTGATACATGATGTGTGATACATGATGTGTGACACATGATGTGTGATACATGATGTGTGATACGTGATGTGTGATACATGATGTTTGATACATGATGTGTGATACATGATGTGTGATACATGATGTTTGATACATGATGTGTGATACATGATGTTTGATACATGATGTGTGATACATGATGTGTGATATATGATGTGTGACACATGATGTGTGATACATGATGTGTGATACGTGATGTGTGATACATGATGTTTGATACATGATGTGTGATACATGATGTGTGATATATGATGCGTGACACATGATGTGTGATACATGATGTGTGATAAATGATTTGTGATATATGATGTGTGATATATGATGTGTGATACATGATGTGTGATACATGATGTGTGATACATGATGTTTGATACATGACGTGTGATACATGATGTGTGATACATGATGTTTGATACATGATGTGTGATACATGATGTGTGATATATGATGCGTGACACATGATGTGTGATACATGATGTGTGATAAATGATGTGTGATATATGATGTGTGATTTATGATGTGTGATACATGATGTGTGACACATGATGTGTGATACATGATGTGTGATACATGATTTGTGATACATGATGTGTCATACATGATGTGTGATACATGATGTGTGACACATGATGTGTGATACATGATGTGTGATACGTGATGTGTGATACATGATGTGTGATACATGATTTGTGATACATGATGTGTCATACATGATGTGTGATACATGATGTGTGATACATGACGTGTGATACATGATGTTTGATACATGATGTGTGATACATGATGTTTGATACATGATGTGTGATACATGATGTGTGATACATGATGTGTGATATATGATGTGTGATACATGATGTGCGATACATGATGTGTGATACATGATGTGTGATACATGATGTGTGATACATGATGTGTGATACATGATGTTTGATACATGATGTGTGATACATGATGTGTGATACATGATGTGTGATACATGATGTGTGACACATGATGTGTGATACATGATGTGTGATACATGACGTGTGATACATGACGTGTGATACATGATGTGTGATACATGATGTGTGATACATGATGTGTGATACATGACGTGTGATACATGATGTGTGATACATGATGTGTGATACATGATGTGTGATACATGATGTGTGATACATGATGTGTGATACATGATGTGTGACACATGATGTGTGATACATGATGTGTGATACATGATGTGTGATACATGATGTGTGACACATGATGTGTGACACATGATGTGTGATACATGATGTGTGATACATGATGTGTGATACATGAAGTGTGATATATGATGTGTGATACATGATTTTCGATACATGATGTGTGATACATGACGTGTGATATATGATGTGTGATACATGATTTTTGATACATGATGTGTGATACATGACGTGTGATACATGATGTGTGATACATGACGTGTGATACATGATGTGTGATACATGATGTGTGATAGATGATGTGTGATACATGACGTGTGATACATGATGTGTGATACATGATGTTTGATACATGATGTGTGATACATGATGTGTGATATATGATGCGTGACACATGATGTGTGATACATGATGTGTGATAAATGATGTGTGATATATGATGTGTGATTTATGATGTGTGATACATGATGTGTGACACATGATGTGTGATACATGATGTGTGATACATGATTTGTGATACATGATGTGTCATACATGATGTGTGATACATGATGTGTGACACATGATGTGTGATACATGATGTGTGATACGTGATGTGTGATACATGATGTGTGATACATGATTTGTGATACATGATGTGTGATACATGATGTGTGATACATGATGTGTGATACATGACGTGTGATACATGATGTTTGATACATGAAGTGTGATACATGATGTTTGATACATGATGTGTGATACATGATGTGTGATACATGATGTGTGATATATGATGTGTGATACATGATGTGCGATACATGATGTGTGATACATGATGTGTGATACATGATGTGTGATACATGATGTGTGATACATGATGTGTGATACATGATGTTTGATACATGATGTGTGATACATGATGTGTGATACATGATGTGTGATACATGATGTGTGACACATGATGTGTGATACATGATGTGTGATACATGACGTGTGATACATGACGTGTGATACATGATGTGTGATACATGATGTGTGATACATGATGTGTGATACATGACGTGTGATACATGATGTGTGATACATGATGTGTGATACATGATGTGTGATACATGATGTGTGATGCATGATGTGTGATACATGATGTGTGATAAATGATGTGTGATACATGATGTGTGATACATGATGTGTGACACATGATGTGTGATACATGATGTGTGATACATGATGTGTGATACATGATGTGTGATACATGATGTGTGACACATGATGTGTGACACATGATGTTTGATACATGATGTGTGATACATGATGTGTGATACATGAAGTGTGATATATAATGTGTGATACATGATTTTCGATACATGATGTGTGATACATGACGTGTGATATATGATGTGTGATACATGATTTTTGATACATGATGTGTGATACATGACGTGTGATACATGATGTGTGATACATGACGTGTGATACATGATGTGTGATACATGATGTGTGATAGATGATGTGTGATACATGACGTGTGATACATGATGTGTGATACATGATGTTTGATACATGATGTGTGATACATGATGTGTGACACATGATGTGTGATACATGATGTGTGATACGTGATGTGTGATACATGATGTTTGATACATGATGTGTGATACATCATGTGTGATACATGATGTTTGATACATGATGTGTGATACATGATGTTTGATACATGATGTGTGATACATGATGTTTGGTACATGATGTGTGACACATGATGTGTGATACATGATGTGTGATACGTGATGTGTGATACATGATGTTTGATACATGATGTGTGATACATGATGTGTGATACATGATGTGTGACACATGATGTGTGATACATGATGTGTGATACATGATGTGTGATACATGATGTGTGATACATGATGTGTGACACATGATGTGTGATACATGATAAGTGATACATGATGTGTGATACATGATGTGTGATACATCATGTGTGATACATGATGTGTGATATATGATGTGTGATACATGATGTGTGATACATGATGTGTGATACATGATGTTTGATACATGATGTGTGATACATGATGTGTGATACATGATGTGTGATACATGATGTGTGATACATGATGTTTGATACATGATGTGTGATACATGACGTGTGATACATGATGTTTGATACATGATGTGTGATACATGATGTGTGATACATGACGTGTGATACATGATGTGTGATACATGACGTGTGATACATGATGTTTGATACATGATGTGTGATACATGATGTTTGATACATGATGTGTGATACATGATGTTTGATACATGATGTGTGATACATGATGTTTGATACATGATGTGTGATACATGATGTGTGATACATGACGTGTGATACATGATGTTCGATACATGATGTGTGATACATGATGTGTGATACATGATGTGTGATACATGATGTGTGATACATGACGTGTGATACATGATGTTTGATACATGATGTGTGATACATGATGTTTGATACATGATGTGTGATACATGATGTGTGATACATGATGTGTGATATATGATGTGTGATACATGATGTGCGATACATGATGTGTGATACATGATGTGTGATACATGATGTGTGATACATGATGTGTGATACATGATGTTTGATACATGGTGTGTGATACATGACGTGTGATACATGATGTTTGATACATGATGTGTGATACATGATGTGTGATACATGACGTGTGATACATGATGTGTGACACATGACGTGTGATACATGATGTTTGATACATGATGTGTGATACATGATGTTTGATACATGATGTGTGATACATGATGTTTGATACATGATGTGTGATACATGATGTTTGATACATGATGTGTGATACATGATGTGTGATACATGACGTGTGATACATGATGTTCGATACATGATGTGTGATACATGATGTGTGATACATGATGTGTGATACATGATGTGTGATACATGACGTGTGATACATGATGTTTGATACATGATGTGTGATACATGATGTTTGATACATGATGTGTGATACATGATGTGTGATACATGATGTGTGATATATGATGTGTGATACATGATGTGCGATACATGATGTGTGATACATGATGTGTGATACATGATGTGTGATACATGATGTGTGATACATGATGTGTGATACATGATGTTTGATACATGATGTGTGATACATGATGTGTGATACATGATGTGTGATACATGATGTGTGACACATGATGTGTGATACATGATGTGTGATACATGACGTGTGATACATGACGTGTGATACATGATGTGTGATACATGATGTGTGATACATGATGTGTGATACATGACGTGTGATACATGATGTGTGATACATGATGTGTGATACATGATGTGTGATACATGATGTGTGATGCATGATGTGTGATACATGATGTGTGATAAATGATGTGTGATACATGATGTGTGATACATGATGTGTGACACATGATGTGTGATACATGATGTGTGATACATGATGTGTGATACATGATGTGTGACACATGATGTGTGACACATGATGTGTGATACATGATGTGTGATACATGATGTGTGATACATGAAGTGTGATATATGATGTGTGATACATGATTTTCGATACATGATGTGTGATACATGACGTGTGATATATGATGTGTGATACATGATTTTTGATACATGATGTGTGATACATGACGTGTGATACATGATGTGTGATACATGACGTGTGATACATGATGTGTGATACATGATGTGTGATAGATGATGTGTGATACATGACGTGTGATACATGATGTGTGATACATGATGTGTGATACATGATGTGTGATACATGATGTGTGACACATGATGTGTGATACATGATGTTTGATACATCATGTGTGATACATGATGTGTGATATATGATGTGTGATACATGATGTGTGATACATGATGTGTGATACATGATGTGTGATACATGACGTGTGATACATGATGTTTGATACATGATGTGTGATACATGATGTGTGATACATGATGTTTGATACATGATGTGTGATACATGATGTGTGATACATGATGTTTGATACATGATGTGTGATACATGATGTGTGACACATGATGTGTGATACATGATGTTTGATACATGATTTGTGATACATGATGTGTGATATATGATGTGTGATACATGATGTGTGATACATGATGTGTGACACATGATGTGTGATACATGATGTGTGATAAATGATGTGTGATACATGATGTGTGATATATGATGTGTGATACATGACGTGTGATACATGATGTGTGATACATGACGTGTGATACATGATGTGTGATACATGATGTGTGATACATGATGTTTGACACATGATGTGTGATGCATGATGTTTGATACATGATGTGTGATACATGATGTGTGATATATGATGTGTGATACATGATGTGTGATATATGATGTGTGATACATGACGTGTGATACATGATGTGTGATACATGATGTGTGATACATGATGTTTGATACATGATGTGTGATACATGATGTGTGATACATGATGTGTGATACATGATGTGTAATACATGACGTGTGATACATGATGTGTGATACGTGATGTGTGATACATGATGTTTGATACATAACGTGTGATACATGATGTGTGATACATGATGTGTGATGCATGATGTGTGATATATGATGTGTGATACATGATGTGTGATACATGATGTGTGATACATGATGTGTGATACATAATATGTGATATATGATGTGTGATACATGATGTGTGATATATGATGTGTGATATATGATGAGTGATACATGATGTGTGATACATGATGTGTGATACATGATGTGTGATACATGACGTGTGATACATGATGTGTGATACATGATGTGTGATACATGACGTGTGATACATGATGTGTGATACATGACGTGTGATACATGATGTGTGATACATGATGTGTGAAACATGATGTGTGATATATGATGTGTGATACATGATGTGTGACACATGATGTGTGATACATGACGTGAGATATATGATGTGTGACACATGATGTTTGATACATGATTTGTGATAAATGATGTGTGATACATGATGTGTGATATATGATGTGTGATACATGATGTTTGATACATGATGTGTGATACATGATGTGTGATATATGATGTGTGACACTTGATGTGTGATACATGATGAGTGATACATGATGTGTGATATATGATGTGTGATACATGACGTGTGATACATGATGTGTGATAAATGATGTGTGATACATGATGTGTGATATATGATGTGTGACACATGATGTGTGATACATGATGTGTGATACATGATGTGTGATATATGATGTGTGACACATGATGTGTGATACATGATGTGTGATACATGATGTGTGATATATGATGTGTGACACATGATGTGTGATACATGATGTGTGATACATGATGTGTGACACATGATGTGTGATACATGATGTGTGATACGTGATGTGTGATACATGATGTTTGATACATGATGTGTGATACATGATGTGTGATACATGATGTTTGATACATGATGTGTGATACATGATGTTTGATACATGATGTGTGATACATGATGTGTGATATATGATGTGTGACACATGATGTGTGATACATGATGTGTGATACGTGATGTGTGATACATGATGTTTGATACATGATGTGTGATACATGATGTGTGATATATGATGCGTGACACATGATGTGTGATACATGATGTGTGATAAATGATTTGTGATATATGATGTGTGATATATGATGTGTGATACATGATGTGTGATACATGATGTGTGATACATTATGTTTGATACATGACGTGTCATACATGATGTGTGATACATGATGTTTGATACATGATGTGTGATACATGATGTGTGATATATGATGCGTGACACATGATGTGTGATACATGATGTGTGATAAATGATGTGTGATATATGATGTGTGATTTATGATGTGTGATACATGATGTGTGACACATGATGTGTGATACATGATGTGTGATACATGATTTGTGATACATGATGTGTCATACATGATGTGTGATACATGATGTGTGACACATGATGTGTGATACATGATGTGTGATACGTGATGTGTGATACATGATGTGTGATACATGAATTGTGATACATGATGTGTCATACATGATGTGTGATACATGACGTGTGATACATGATGTGTGATACGTGATGTGTGATACATGATGTTTGATACATGACGTGTGATACATGATGTGTGATACATGATGTGTGATATATGATGTGTGATACATGATGTGTGATACATGACGTGTGATACATGATGTGTGATACGTGATGTGTGATACATGATGTTTGATACATGATGTGTGATACATGATGTGTGATACATGATGTGTGATACATGATGTGTGACACATGATGTGTGATACATGATGTGTGATACATCATGTGTGATACATGATGTGTGATACATGATGTGTGATACATGATGTGTGATACATGATGTTTGATACATGATGTGTGATACATGATGTGTGATACATGATGTGTGATACATGATGTGTGATACATGATGTGTGACACATGATGTGTGATACATGATGTGTGATACATCATGTGACATACATGATGTGTGATACATGATGTGTGATACATCATGTGTGATACATGATGTGTGATACATGATGTGTGATACATGACGTGTGATACATGATGTGTGATACATGATGTGTGATATATAATGTCTGATATATGATGTGTGATACATGATGTGTGATACATGATGTGTGATACATGATGTGTGATACATGATGTGTGATACATGATGTGTGATACATGATGTGTGATACATGATGTGTGATACATGATGTTTGATACATGATGTGTGATACATGATGTGTGATACTTGATGTGTGATACATGATGTGTGATACATGATGTGTGATACATGATGTGTGATACATGATGTGTGATACATGATGTTTGATACATGATGTGTGATACATGATGTGTGATACATGATGTGTGATACATGATGTGTGATACATGATGTTTGATACATGATGTGTGATACATGATGTGTGATACATGATGTGTGACACATGATGTGTGATACATGATGTGTGATACATGATGTGTGATACATGATGTGTGATACATGATGTGTGATACATGACGTGTGATACATGATGTTTGATACATGATGTGTGATACATGACGTGTGATACATGATGTGTGATACATGATGTTTGATACATGATGTGTGATACATGATGTTTGATACATGATGTGTGATACATGATGTGTGATACATGACGTGTGATACATGATGTGTGATACATGATGTGTGATACATGACGTGTGATACATGATGTTTGATACATGATGTGTGATACATGATGTGTGATACATGATGTGTGATACATGATGTGTGATACATGACGTGTGATACATGATGTTTGATACATGATGTGTGATACATGATGTTTGATACATGATGTGTGATACATGATGTGTGATACATGATGTGTGATATATGATGTGTGATACATGATGTGTGATACATGATGTGTGATGCATGATGTGTGATACATGATGTGTGATAAATGATGTGTGATACATGATGTGTGATACATGATGTGTGACACATGATGTGTGATACATGATGTGTGATACATGATGTGTGATACATGATGTGTGATACATGATGTGTGACACATGATGTGTGACACATGATGTGTGATACATGATGTGTGATACATGATGTGTGATACATGAAGTGTGATATATGATGTGTGATACATGATTTTCGATACATGATGTGTGATACATGACGTGTGATATATGATGTGTGATACATGATTTTTGATACATGATGTGTGATACATGACGTGTGATACATGATGTGTGATACATGACGTGTGATACATGATGTGTGATACATGATGTGTGATAGATGATGTGTGATACATGACGTGTGATACATGATGTGTGATACATGATGTTTGATACATGATGTGTGATACATGATGTGTGACACATGATGTGTGATACATGATGTGTGATACGTGATGTGTGATACATGATGTTTGATACATGATGTGTGATACATGATGTGTGATACATGATGTTTGATACATGATGTGTGATACATGATGTTTGATACATGATGTGTGATACATGATGTGTGATATATGATGTGTGACACATGATGTGTGATACATGATGTGTGATACGTGATGTGTGATACATGATGTTTGATACATGATGTGTGATACATGATGTGTGATATATGATGCGTGACACATGATGTGTGATACATGATGTGTGATAAATGATTTGTGATATATGATGTGTGATATATGATGTGTGATACATGATGTGTGATACATGATGTGTGATACATGATGTTTGATACATGACGTGTGATACATGATGTGTGATACATGATGTTTGATACATGATGTGTGATACATGATGTGTGATATATGATGCGTGACACATGATGTGTGATACATGATGTGTGATAAATGATGTGTGATATATGATGTGTGATTTATGATGTGTGATAAATGATGTGTGACACATGATGTGTGATACATGATGTGTGATACATGATTTGTGATACATGATGTGTCATACATGATGTGTGATACATGATGTGTGACACATGATGTGTGATACATGATGTGTGATACGTGATGTGTGATACATGATGTGTGATACATGATTTGTGATACATGATGTGTCATACATGATGTGTGATACATGATGTGTGATACATGACGTGTGATACATGATGTTTGATACATGATGTGTGATACATGATGTTTGATACATGATGTGTGATACATGATGTGTGATACATGATGTGTGATATATGATGTGTGATACATGATGTGCGATACATGATGTGTGATACATGATGTGTGATACATGATGTGTGATACATGATGTGTGATACATGATGTGTGATACATGATGTTTGATACATGATGTGTGATACATGATGTGTGATACATGATGTGTGATACATGATGTGTGACACATGATGTGTGATACATGATGTGTGATACATGACGTGTGATACATGACGTGTGATACATGATGTGTGATACATGATGTGTGATACATGATGTGTGATACATGACGTGTGATACATGATGTGTGATACATGATGTGTGATACATGATGTGTGATACATGATGTGTGATGCATGATGTGTGATACATGATGTGTGATAAATGATGTGTGATACATGATGTGTGATACATGATGTGTGACACATGATGTGTGATACATGATGTGTGATACATGATGTGTGATACATGATGTGTGATACATGATGTGTGACACATGATGTGTGACACATGATGTGTGATACATGATGTGTGATACATGATGTGTGATACATGAAGTGTGATATATGATGTGTGATACATGATTTTCGATACATGATGTGTGATACATGACGTGTGATATATGATGTGTGATACATGATTTTTGATACATGATGTGTGATACATGACGTGTGATACATGATGTGTGATACATGACGTGTGATACATGATGTGTGATACATGATGTGTGATAGATGATGTGTGATACATGACGTGTGATACATGATGTGTGATACATGATGTTTGATACATGATGTGTGATACATGATGTGTGATATATGATGCGTGACACATGATGTGTGATACATGATGTGTGATAAATGATGTGTGATATATGATGTGTGATTTATGATGTGTGATACATGATGTGTGACACATGATGTGTGATACATGATGTGTGATACATGATTTGTGATACATGATGTGTCATACATGATGTGTGATACATGATGTGTGACACATGATGTGTGATACATGATGTGTGATACGTGATGTGTGATACATGATGTGTGATACATGATTTGTGATACATGATGTGTGATACATGATGTGTGATACATGATGTGTGATACATGACGTGTGATACATGATGTTTGATACATGACGTGTGATACATGATGTTTGATACATGATGTGTGATACATGATGTGTGATACATGATGTGTGATATATGATGTGTGATACATGATGTGCGATACATGATGTGTGATACATGATGTGTGATACATGATGTGTGATACATGATGTGTGATACATGATGTGTGATACATGATGTTTGATACATGATGTGTGATACATGATGTGTGATACATGATGTGTGACACATGATGTGTGATACATGATGTGTGATACATGACGTGTGATACATGACGTGTGATACATGATGTGTGATACATGATGTGTGATACATGATGTGTGATACATGACG
This sequence comes from Nerophis ophidion, assembly GCF_033978795.1. Lineage (NCBI taxonomy): Eukaryota > Metazoa > Chordata > Actinopteri > Syngnathiformes > Syngnathidae > Nerophis > Nerophis ophidion. Next base: position 221,831 of record NW_026907059.1, on the reverse strand, counting down.
TGTGATACATGATGTGTGATACATGATGTGTGATACATGATGTGTGATACATGATGTGTGATGCATGATGTGTGATACATGATGTGTGATAAATGATGTGTGATACATGATGTGTGATACATGATGTGTGACACATGATGTGTGATACATGATGTGTGATACATGATGTGTGATACATGATGTGTGATACATGATGTGTGACACATGATGTGTGACACATGATGTGTGATACATGATGTGTGATACATGATGTGTGATACATGAAGTGTGATATATGATGTGTGATACATGATTTTCGATACATGATGTGTGATACATGACGTGTGATATATGATGTGTGATACATGATTTTTGATACATGATGTGTGATACATGACGTGTGATACATGATGTGTGATACATGACGTGTGATACATGATGTGTGATACATGATGTGTGATAGATGATGTGTGATACATGACGTGTGATACATGATGTGTGATACATGATGTTTGATACATGATGTGTGATACATGATGTGTGACACATGATGTGTGATACATGATGTGTGATACGTGATGTGTGATACATGATGTTTGATACATGATGTGTGATACATCATGTGTGATACATGATGTTTGATACATGATGTGTGATACATGATGTTTGATACATGATGTGTGATACATGATGTTTGGTACATGATGTGTGACACATGATGTGTGATACATGATGTGTGATACGTGATGTGTGATACATGATGTTTGATACATGATGTGTGATACATGATGTGTGATACATGATGTGTGACACATGATGTGTGATACATGATGTGTGATACATGATGTGTGATACATGATGTGTGATACATGATGTGTGACACATGATGTGTGATACATGATAAGTGATACATGATGTGTGATACATGATGTGTGATACATCATGTGTGATACATGATGTGTGATATATGATGTGTGATACATGATGTGTGATACATGATGTGTGATACATGATGTTTGATACATGATGTGTGATACATGATGTGTGATACATGATGTGTGATACATGATGTGTGATACATGATGTTTGATACTTCATGTGTGATACATGACGTGTGATACATGATGTTTGATACATGATGTGTGATACATGATGTGTGATACATGACGTGTGATACATGATGTGTGATACATGACGTGTGATACATGATGTTTGATACATGATGTGTGATACATGATGTTTGATACATGATGTGTGATACATGATGTTTGATACATGATGTGTGATACATGATGTTTGATACATGATGTGTGATACATGATGTGTGATACATGACGTGTGATACATGATGTTCGATACATGATGTGTGATACATGATGTGTGATACATGATGTGTGATACATGATGTGTGATACATGACGTGTGATACATGATGTTTGATACATGATGTGTGATACATGATGTTTGATACATGATGTGTGATACATGATGTGTGATACATGATGTGTGATATATGATGTGTGATACATGATGTGCGATACATGATGTGTGATACATGATGTGTGATACATGATGTGTGATACATGATGTGTGATACATGATGTTTGATACATGATGTGTGATACATGACGTGTGATACATGATGTTTGATACATGATGTGTGATACATGATGTGTGATACATGACGTGTGATACATGATGTGTGACACATGACGTGTGATACATGATGTTTGATACATGATGTGTGATACATGATGTTTGATACATGATGTGTGATACATGATGTTTGATACATGATGTGTGATACATGATGTTTGATACATGATGTGTGATACATGATGTGTGATACATGACGTGTGATACATGATGTTCGATACATGATGTGTGATACATGATGTGTGATACATGATGTGTGATACATGATGTGTGATACATGACGTGTGATACATGATGTTTGATACATGATGTGTGATACATGATGTTTGATACATGATGTGTGATACATGATGTGTGATACATGATGTGTGATATATGATGTGTGATACATGATGTGCGATACATGATGTGTGATACATGATGTGTGATACATGATGTGTGATACATGATGTGTGATACATGATGTGTGATACATGATGTTTGATACATGATGTGTGATACATGATGTGTGATACATGATGTGTGATACATGATGTGTGACACATGATGTGTGATACATGATGTGTGATACATGACGTGTGATACATGACGTGTGATACATGATGTGTGATACATGATGTGTGATACATGATGTGTGATACATGACGTGTGATACATGATGTGTGATACATGATGTGTGATACATGATGTGTGATACATGATGTGTGATGCATGATGTGTGATACATGATGTGTGATAAATGATGTGTGATACATGATGTGTGATACATGATGTGTGACACATGATGTGTGATACATGATGTGTGATACATGATGTGTGATACATGATGTGTGATACATGATGTGTGACACATGATGTGTGACACATGATGTGTGATACATGATGTGTGATACATGATGTGTGATACATGAAGTGTGATATATGATGTGTGATACATGATTTTCGATACATGATGTGTGATACATGACGTGTGATATATGATGTGTGATACATGATTTTTGATACATGATGTGTGATACATGACGTGTGATACATGATGTGTGATACATGACGTGTGATACATGATGTGTGATACATGATGTGTGATAGATGATGTGTGATACATGACGTGTGATACATGATGTGTGATACATGATGTGTGATACATGATGTGTGATACATGATGTGTGACACATGATGTGTGATACATGATGTTTGATACATGATGTGTGATACATGATGTGTGATATATGATGTGTGATACATGATGTGTGATACATGATGTGTGATACATGACGTGTGATACATGATGTTTGATACATGATGTGTGATACATGATGTGTGATACATGATGTTTGATACATGATGTGTGATACATGATGTGTGATACATGATGTTTGATACATGATGTGTGATACATGATGTGTGACACATGATGTGTGATACATGATGTTTGATACATGATTTGTGATACATGATGTGTGATATATGATGTGTGATACATGATGTGTGATACATGATGTGTGACACATGATGTGTGATACATGATGTGTGATAAATGATGTGTGATACATGATGTGTGATATATGATGTGTGATACATGACGTGTGATACATGATGTGTGATACATGACGTGTGATACATGATGTGTGATACATGATGTGTGATACATGATGTTTGACACATGATGTGTGATGCATGATGTTTGATACATGATGTGTGATACATGATGTGTGATATATGATGTGTGATACATGATGTGTGATATATGATGTGTGATACATGACGTGTGATACATGATGTGTGATACATGATGTGTGATACATGATGTTTGATACATGATGTGTGATACATGATGTGTGATACATGATGTGTGATACATGATGTGTAATACATGACGTGTGATACATGATGTGTGATACGTGATGTGTGATACATGATGTTTGATACATAACGTGTGATACATGATGTGTGATACATGATGTGTGATGCATGATGTGTGATATATGATGTGTGATACATGATGTGTGATACATGATGTGTGATACATGATGTGTGATACATAATATGTGATATATGATGTGTGATACATGATGTGTGATATATGATGTGTGATATATGATGAGTGATACATGATGTGTGATACATGATGTGTGATACATGATGTGTGATACATGACGTGTGATACATGATGTGTGATACATGATGTGTGATACATGACGTGTGATACATGATGTGTGATACATGACGTGTGATACATGATGTGTGATACATGATGTGTGAAACATGATGTGTGATATATGATGTGTGATACATGATGTGTGACACATGATGTGTGATACATGACGTGAGATATATGATGTGTGACACATGATGTTTGATACATGATTTGTGATAAATGATGTGTGATACATGATGTGTGATATATGATGTGTGATACATGATGTTTGATACATGATGTGTGATACATGATGTGTGATATATGATGTGTGACACTTGATGTGTGATACATGATGAGTGATACATGATGTGTGATATATGATGTGTGATACATGACGTGTGATACATGATGTGTGATAAATGATGTGTGATACATGATGTGTGATATATGATGTGTGACACATGATGTGTGATACATGATGTGTGATACATGATGTGTGATATATGATGTGTGACACATGATGTGTGATACATGATGTGTGATACATGATGTGTGATATATGATGTGTGACACATGATGTGTGATACATGATGTGTGATACATGATGTGTGACACATGATGTGTGATACATGATGTGTGATACGTGATGTGTGATACATGATGTTTGATACATGATGTGTGATACATGATGTGTGATACATGATGTTTGATACATGATGTGTGATACATGATGTTTGATACATGATGTGTGATACATGATGTGTGATATATGATGTGTGACACATGATGTGTGATACATGATGTGTGATACGTGATGTGTGATACATGATGTTTGATACATGATGTGTGATACATGATGTGTGATATATGATGCGTGACACATGATGTGTGATACATGATGTGTGATAAATGATTTGTGATATATGATGTGTGATATATGATGTGTGATACATGATGTGTGATACATGATGTGTGATACATTATGTTTGATACATGACGTGTCATACATGATGTGTGATACATGATGTTTGATACATGATGTGTGATACATGATGTGTGATATATGATGCGTGACACATGATGTGTGATACATGATGTGTGATAAATGATGTGTGATATATGATGTGTGATTTATGATGTGTGATACATGATGTGTGACACATGATGTGTGATACATGATGTGTGATACATGATTTGTGATACATGATGTGTCATACATGATGTGTGATACATGATGTGTGACACATGATGTGTGATACATGATGTGTGATACGTGATGTGTGATACATGATGTGTGATACATGAATTGTGATACATGATGTGTCATACATGATGTGTGATACATGACGTGTGATACATGATGTGTGATACGTGATGTGTGATACATGATGTTTGATACATGACGTGTGATACATGATGTGTGATACATGATGTGTGATATATGATGTGTGATACATGATGTGTGATACATGACGTGTGATACATGATGTGTGATACGTGATGTGTGATACATGATGTTTGATACATGATGTGTGATACATGATGTGTGATACATGATGTGTGATACATGATGTGTGACACATGATGTGTGATACATGATGTGTGATACATGATGTGTGATACATGATGTGTGATACATGATGTGTGATACATGATGTGTGATACATGATGTTTGATACATGATGTGTGATACATGATGTGTGATACATGATGTGTGATACATGATGTGTGATACATGATGTGTGACACATGATGTGTGATACATGATGTGTGATACATCATGTGTGATACATGATGTGTGATACATGATGTGTGATACATCATGTGTGATACATGATGTGTGATACATGATGTGTGATACATGATGTGTGATACATGATGTGTGATACATGATTTCTGATACATGATGTGTGATACATGATGTGTGATACATGATGTGTGATACATGATGTGTGATACATGATGTGTGATACATGACGTGTGATACATGATGTGTGATACATGACGTGTGATACATGATGTTTGATACATGATGTGTGATACATGACGTGTGATACATGATGTGTGATACATGATGTTTGATACATGATGTGTGATACATGATGTTTGATACATGATGTGTGATACATGATGTGTGATACATAATGTCTGATATATGATGTGTGATACATGATGTGTGATACATGATGTGTGATACATGATGTGTGATACATGATGTGTGATACATGATGTGTGATACATGATGTGTGATACATGATGTGTGATACATGATGTGTGATACATGATGTGTGATACATGATGTGTGATACATGATGTGTGATACATGATGTGTGATACATGATGTGTGATACATGATGTGTGATACATGATGTGTGATACATGATGTTTGATACATGATGTGTGATACATGATGTGTGATACATGATGTGTGACACATGATGTGTGATACATGATGTGTGATACATGATGTGTGATACATGATGTGTGATACATGATGTGTGATACATGATGTGTGATACATGACGTGTGATACATGATGTTTGATACATGATGTGTGATACATGACGTGTGATACATGATGTGTGATACATGATGTTTGATACATGATGTGTGATACATGATGTTTGATACATGATGTGTGATACATGATGTGTGATACATGACGTGTGATACATGATGTGTGATACATGATGTGTGATACATGACGTGTGATACATGATGTTTGATACATGATGTGTGATACATGATGTGTGATACATGATGTGTGATACATGATGTGTGATACATGACGTGTGATACATGATGTTTGATACATGATGTGTGATACATGATGTTTGATACATGATGTGTGATACATGATGTGTGATACATGATGTGTGATATATGATGTGTGATACATGATGTGTGATACATGATGTGTGATACATGATGTGTGATACATGATGTGTGACACATGATGTGTGATACATGATGTTTGATACATGATGTGTGATACATGATGTGTGATATATGATGTGTGATACATGATGTGTGATACATGATGTGTGATACATGATGTGTGACACATGATGTGTGATACATGATGTGTGATACATGACGTGTGATACATGATGTTTGATACATGATGTGTGATACATGATGTTTGATACATGATGTGTGATACATGATGTGTGATATATGATGTGTGATACATGATGTGTGATACATGATGTGTGATACATGATGTGTGATACATGACGTGTGATACATGATGTTTGATACATGATGTGTGATACAGGATGTTTGATACATGATGTGTGATACATGATGTGTGATATATGATGTGTGATACATGATGTGTGATACATGATGTTTGATACATGATGTGTGATACATGATGTGTCATACATGATGTGTCATACATGATGTGTGATACATGATGTGTGACACATGATGTGTGATACATGATGTGTGATACATGATCTGTGATACGTGATGTGTGATACATGATGTGTGATACATGATGTGTGATAAATGATGTGTGATACATGATGTGTGATACATGATGTGTGATACATGACGTGTGATACATGATGTGTGATACATGATGTGTGATACATGATGTGTGATAAATGATGTGTGATACATGATGTGTGATACATGATGTGTGATACATGACGTGTGATACATGATGTGTCATACATGATGTGTGATACATGATGTTTGACACATGATGTGTGATGCATGATGTTTGATACATGATGTGTGATACATGACGTGTGATACATGATGTGTGATACATGATGTGTGATACATGATGTTTGATACATGATGTGTGATACATGATGTGTGATACATGATGTGTGATACATGATGTGTGATACATGATGTGTGACACATGATGTGTGATACATGATGTGTGATACATGATGTGTGATACATGATGTTTGATACATGATGTGTGATACATGATGTGTGATACCTGATGTGTGATACATGATGTGTGATACATGATGTTTGATACATGATGTGTGATACATGATGTGTGATACATGATGTGTGACACATGATGTGTGATACATGATGTGTGATACATGATGTGTGATACATGATGTGTGATACATGATGTTTGATACATGATGTGTGATACATGATGTGTGATACATGATGTGTGATACATGATGTGTGATAAATGATGTGTGATATATGATGTGTGATACATGATGTGTGATAAATGATGTTTGATACATGATGTGTGATACATGATGTGTGATACATGATGTGTGATACATGATGTGTGATACATGATGTGTGATGCATGATGTGTGATGCATGATGTGTGACACATGATGTGTGATACATGATGTGTGATACATGATGTGTGATACATGATGTGTGATATATGATGTGTGATACATAATGTGTGATATATGATGTGTGATACATGATGTGTGATACATGATGTGTGATACATGATGTGTGATATATGATGTGTGATACGTGATGTGTGATACATGATGTGTGATGCATGATGTGTGATACATGATGTGTGATACATGATGTGTGATACATGATGTGTGATGCATGATGTGTGATACATGATGTGTGATACATGATGTGTGATGCATGATGTGTGATATATGATGTGTGATACATGATGTGTGATACATGATGTGTGATACATGATGTGTGATATATGATGTGTGATACATGATGTGTGATACATGATGTGTGATGCATGATGTGTGATACATGATGTGTGATACATGATGTGTGATACATGATGTGTGATATATGATGTGTGATACTAGATGTGTGATACATGATGTGTGATGCATGATGTGTGATACATGATGTGTGATACATGATGTGTGATACATGATGTGTGATGCATGATGTGTGATACATGATGTGTGATACATGATGTGTGATACATGATGTGTGATACATGAAGTGTGATACATGATGTGTGATACATAATGTGTGATATATGATGTGTGATACATGATGTGTGATACATGATGTGTGATATATGATGTGTGATACATGATGTGTGATACATGATGTGTGATACATGATGTGTGATACATGATGTGTGATATATGATGTGTGATACATGATGTGTGATACATGATGTGTGATACATGACGTGTGATACATGATGTGTGATACATGATGTGTGATACATGATGTGTGATACATGATGTTTGATACATGATGTGTGATACATGATGTGTGATACATGATGTGTGATACATGATGTGTGATACATGATGTGTGATACATAATGTGTGATACATGATGTGTGATACATGATGTGTGATACATCATGTGTGATACATGATGTGTGATACATGATGTGTGATACATGATGTGTGATACATGATGTTTGGTACATGATGTGTGATACATGATGTGTGATACATGATGTGTGATACATGATGTTTGATACATGATGTGTGATACATGATGTGTGATACATGATGTGTGACACATGATGTGTGATACATGATGTGTGATACATGATGTGTGATACATGATGTGTGATACATGATGTGTGACACATGATGTGTGATACATGATAAGTGATACATGATGTGTGATACATGATGTGTGATACATCATGTGTGATACATGATGTGTGATATATGATGTGTGATACATGATGTGTGATACATGATGTGTGATACATGATGTTTGATACATGATGTGTGATACATGATGTGTGATACATGATGTGTGATACATGATGTGTGATACATGATGTTTGATACATGATGTGTGATACATGACGTGTGATACATGATGTTTGATACATGATGTGTGATACATGATGTGTGATACATGACGTGTGATACATGATGTGTGATACATGACGTGTGATACATGATGTTTGATACATGATGTGTGATACATGATGTTTGATACATGATGTGTGATACATGATGTTTGATACATGATGTGTGATACATGATGTTTGATACATGATGTGTGATACATGATGTGTGATACATGACGTGTGATACATGATGTTCGATACATGATGTGTGATACATGATGTGTGATACATAATGTGTGATATATGATGTGTGATACATGATGTGTGATACATGATGTGTGATATATGATGTGTGATACATGATGTGTGATACATGATGTGTGATACATGATGTGTGATACATGATGTGTGATATATGATGTGTGATACATGATGTGTGATACATGATGTGTGATACATGACGTGTGATACATGATGTGTGATACATGATGTGTGATACATGATGTGTGATACATGATGTTTGATACATGATGTGTGATACATGATGTGTGATACATGATGTGTGATACATGATGTGTGATACATGATGTGTGATACATAATGTGTGATACATGATGTGTGATACATGATGTGTGATACATCATGTGTGATACATGATGTGTGATACATGATGTGTGATACATGATGTGTGATACATGATGTGTGATACATGATGTTTGGTACATGATGTGTGATACATGATGTGTGATACATGATGTGTGATACATGATGTGTGATACATGATGTTTGATACATGATGTGTGATACATGATGTGTGATACATGATGTGTGACACATGATGTGTGATACATGATGTGTGATACATGATGTGTGATACATGATGTGTGATACATGATGTGTGACACATGATGTGTGATACATGATAAGTGATACATGATGTGTGATACATGATGTGTGATACATCATGTGTGATACATGATGTGTGATATATGATGTGTGATACATGATGTGTGATACATGATGTGTGATACATGATGTTTGATACATGATGTGTGATACATGATGTGTGATACATGATGTGTGATACATGATGTGTGATACATGATGTTTGATACATGATGTGTGATACATGACGTGTGATACATGATGTTTGATACATGATGTGTGATACATGATGTGTGATACATGACGTGTGATACATGATGTTTGATACATGATGTGTGATACATGATGTGTGATACATGACGTGTGATACATGATGTTCGATACATGATGTGTGATACATGATGTGTGATACATGATGTGTGATACATGATGTGTGATACATGACGTGTGATACATGATGTTTGATACATGATGTGTGATACATGATGTTTGATACATGATGTGTGATACATGATGTGTGATACATGATGTGTGATATATGATGTGTGATACATGATGTGCGATACATGATGTGTGATACATGATGTGTGATACATGATGTGTGATACATGATGTGTGATACATGATGTGTGATACATGATGTTTGATACATGATGTGTGATATATGATGTGTGATACATGATGTGTGATACATGATGTGTGACACATGATGTGTGATACATGATGTGTGATACATGACGTGTGATACATGATGTTTGATACATGATGTGTGATACATGATGTGTGATATATGATGTGTGATACATGATGTGTGATACATGATGTTTGATACATGATGTGTGATACATGATGTGTGATACATGATGTGTCATACATGATGTGTGATACATGATGTGTGATACATGATGTGTGATACATGATGTGTGATACATGATGTGTGATACATGATGTGTGATACATGATGTGTGATGCATGATGTGTGATACATGATGTGTGATAAATGATGTGTGATACATGATGTGTGATACATGATGTGTGACACATGATGTGTGATACATGATGTGTGATACATGATGTGTGATACATGATGTGTGATACATGATATGTGACACATGATGTGTGACACATGATGTGTGATACATGATGTGTGATACATGATGTGTGATACATGACGTGTGATATATGATGTGTGATACATGATTTTCGATACATGATGTGTGATACATGACGTGTGATATATGATGTGTGATACATGATTTTTGATACATGATGTGTGATACATGACGTGTGATACATGATGTGTGATACATGACGTGTGATACATGATGTGTGATACATGATGTGTGATAGATGATGTGTGATACATGACGTGTGATACATGATGTGTGATACATGATGTGTGATACATGATGTGTGATACATGATGTGTGATACATGATGTGTGACAAATGATGTGTGATACATGATGTTTGATACATGATGTGTGATACATGATGTGTGATATATGATGTGTGATACATGATGTGTGATACATGATGTGTGATACATGACGTGTGATACATGATGTTTGATACATGATGTGTGATACATGATGTGTGATACATGATGTTTGATACATGATGTGTGATACATGATGTGTGATACATGATGTTTGATACATGATGTGTGATACATGATGTGTGACACATGATGTGTGATACATGATGTTTGATACATGATTTGTGATACATGATGTGTGATATATGATGTGTGATACATGATGTGTGATACATGATGTGTGACACATGATGTGTGATACATGATGTGTGATAAATGATGTGTGATACATGATGTGTGATATATGATGTGTGATACATGACGTGTGATACATGATGTGTGATACATGACGTGTGATACATGATGTGTGATACATGATGTGTGATACATGATGTTTGACACATGATGTGTGATGCATGATGTTTGATACATGATGTGTGATACATGATGTGTGATATATGATGTGTGATACATGATGTGTGATATATGATGTGTGATACATGACGTGTGATACATGATGTGTGATACATGATGTGTGATACATGATGTTTGATACATGATGTGTGATACATGATGTGTGATACATGATGTGTGATACATGATGTGTAATACATGACGTGTGATACATGATGTGTGATACGTGATGTGTGATACATGATGTTTGATACATAACGTGTGATACATGATGTGTGATACATGATGTGTGATGCATGATGTGTGATATATGATGTGTGATACATGATGTGTGATACATGATGTGTGATACATGATGTGTGATACATAATATGTGATATATGATGTGTGATACATGATGTGTGATATATGATGTGTGATATATGATGAGTGATACATGATGTGTGATACATGATGTGTGATACATGATGTGTGATACATGACGTGTGATACATGATGTGTGATACATGATGTGTGATACATGACGTGTGATACATGATGTGTGATACATGACGTGTGATACATGATGTGTGATACATGATGTGTGAAACATGATGTGTGATATATGATGTGTGATACATGATGTGTGACACATGATGTGTGATACATGACGTGAGATATATGATGTGTGACACATGATGTTTGATACATGATGTGTGATAAATGATGTGTGATACATGATGTGTGATATATGATGTGTGATACATGATGTTTGATACATGATGTGTGATACATGATGTGTGATATATAATGTGTGACACTTGATGTGTGATACATGATGTGTGATACATGATGTGTGATATATGATGTGTGATACATGACGTGTGATACATGATGTGTGATAAATGATGTGTGATACATGATGTGTGATATATGATGTGTGACACATGATGTGTGATACATGATGTGTGATACATGATGTGTGATATATGATGTGTGACACATGATGTGTGATACATGATGTGTGATACATGATGTGTGATATATGATGTGTGACACATGATGTGTGATACATGATGTGTGATACATGATGTGTGACACATGATGTGTGATACATGATGTGTGATACGTGATGTGTGATACATGATGTTTGATACATGATGTGTGATACATGATGTGTGATACATGATGTTTGATACATGATGTGTGATACATGATGTTTGATACATGATGTGTGATACATGATGTGTGATATATGATGTGTGACACATGATGTGTGATACATGATGTGTGATACGTGATGTGTGATACATGATGTTTGATACATGATGTGTGATACATGATGTGTGATATATGATGCGTGACACATGATGTGTGATACATGATGTGTGATAAATGATTTGTGATATATGATGTGTGATATATGATGTGTGATACATGATGTGTGATACATGATGTGTGATACATGATGTGTGATACATGATGTTTGATACATGATGTGTGATACATGATGTGTGATATATGATGCGTGACACATGATGTGTGATACATGATGTGTGATAAATGATGTGTGATATATGATGTGTGATTTATGATGTGTGATACATGATGTGTGACACATGATGTGTGATACATGATGTGTGATACATGATTTGTGATACATGATGTTTGATACATGATGTGTGATACATGATGTGTGATATATGATGCGTGACACATGATGTGTGATACATGATGTTTGATACATGATGTGTGATACATGATGTGTGATATATGATGCGTGACACATGATGTGTGATACATGATGTGTGATAAATGATGTGTGATATATGATGTGTGATTTATGATGTGTGATACATGATGTGTGACACATGATGTGTGATACATGATGTGTGATACATGATTTGTGATACATGATGTGTCATACATGATGTGTGATACATGATGTGTGACACATGATGTGTGATACATGATGTGTGATACGTGATGTGTGATACATGATGTGTGATACATGATTTGTGATACATGATGTGTCATACATGATGTGTGATACATGACGTGTGATACATGATGTGTGATACGTGATGTGTGATACATGATGTTTGATACATGACGTGTGATACATGATGTGTGATACATGATGTGTGATATATGATGTGTGATACATGATGTGTGATACATGACGTGTGATACATGATGTGTGATACGTGATGTGTGATACATGATGTTTGATACATGATGTGTGATACATGATGTGTGATACATGATGTGTGATACATGATGTGTGACACATGATGTGTGATACATGATGTGTGATACATCATGTGTGATACATGATGTGTGATACATGATGTGTGATACATGATGTGTGATACATGATGTTTGATACATGATGTGTGATACATGATGTGTGATACATGATGTGTGATACATGATGTGTGATACATGATGTGTGACACATGATGTGTGATACATGATGTGTGATACATCATGTGTGATACATGATGTGTGATACATGATGTGTGATACATCATGTGTGATACATGATGTGTGATACATGATGTGTGATACATGATGTGTGATACATGATTTCTGATACATGATGTGTGATACATGATGTGTGATACATGATGTGTGATACATGATGTGTGATACATGATGTGTGATACTTGACGTGTGATACATGATGTGTGATACATGACGTGTGATACATGATGTTTGATATATGATGTGTGATACATGACGTGTGATACATGATGTGTGATACATGATGTTTGATACATGATGTGTGATACATGATGTGTGATACATGATGTGTGACACATGATGTGTGATACATGATGTGTGATACATGATGTGTGATACATGATGTGTGATACATGATGTGTGACACATGATGTGCGATACATGATAAGTGATACATGATGTGTGATACATGATGTGTGATACATCATGTGTGATACATGATGTGTGATATATGATGTGTGATACATGATGTGTGATACATGATGTGTGATACATGATGTTTGATACATGATGTGTGATACATGATGTGTGATACATGATGTGTGATACATGATGTGTGATACATGATGTTTGATACATGATGTGTGATACATGACGTGTGATACATGATGTTTGATACATGATGTGTGATACATGATGTGTGATACATGACGTGTGATACATGATGTGTGATACATGACGTGTGATACATGATGTTTGATAAATGATTTGTGATATATGATGTGTGATATATGATGTGTGATACATGATGTGTGATACATGATGTGTGATACATGATGTTTGATACATGACGTGTGATACATGATGTGTGATACATGATGTTTGATACATGATGTGTGATACATGATGTGTGATATATGATGCGTGACACATGATGTGTGATACATGATGTGTGATAAATGATGTGTGATATATGATGTGTGATTTATGATGTGTGATACATGATGTGTGACACATGATGTGTGATACATGATGTGTGATACATGATTTGTGATACATGATGTGTCATACATGATGTGTGATACATGATGTGTGACACATGATGTGTGATACATGATGTGTGATACGTGATGTGTGATACATGATGTGTGATACATGATTTGTGATACATGATGTGTCATACATGATGTGTGATACATGACGTGTGATACATGATGTGTGATAAGTGATGTGTGATACATGATGTTTGATACATGACGTGTGATACATGATGTGTGATACATGATGTGTGATATATGATGTGTGATACATGATGTGTGATACATGACGTGTGATACATGATGTGTGATACGTGATGTGTGATACATGATGTTTGATACATGATGTGTGATACATGATGTGTGATACATGATGTGTGATACATGATGTGTGACACATGATGTGTGATACATGATGTGTGATACATGATGTGTGATACATGATGTGTGATACATGATGTGTGATACATGATGTGTGACACATGATGTGTGATACATGATGTGTGATACATGATGTTTGATACATGATGTGTGATACATGATGTGTGATACATAATGTGTGATACATGATGTGTGATACATGATGTGTGACACATGATGTGTGATACATGATGTGTGATACATCATGTGTGATACATGATGTGTGATACATGATGTGTGATACATCATGTGTGATACATGATGTGTGATACATGATGTGTGATACATGATGTGTGATACATGATTTCTGATACATGATGTGTGATACATGATGTGTGATACATGATGTGTGATACATGATGTGTGATACATGATGTGTGATACTTGACGTGTGATACATGATGTGTGATACATGACGTGTGATACATGATGTTTGATACATGATGTGTGATACATGACGTGTGATACATGATGTGTGATACATGATGTTTGATACATGATGTGTGATACATGATGTGTGACACATGATGTGTGATACATGATGTGTGATACATGATGTGTGATACATGATGTGTGATACATGATGTGTGACACATGATGTGTGATACATGATAAGTGATACATGATGTGTGATACATGATGTGTGATACATCATGTGTGATACATGATGTGTGATATATGATGTGTGATACATGATGTGTGATACATGATGTGTGATACATGATGTTTGATACATGATGTGTGATACATGATGTGTGATACATGATGTGTGATACATGATGTGTGATACATGATGTTTGATACATGATGTGTGATACATGACGTGTGATACATGATGTTTGATACAAGATGTGTGATACATGATGTGTGATACATGACGTGTGATACATGATGTGTGATACATGACGTGTGATACATGATGTTTGATACATGATGTGTGATACATGATGTTTGATACATGATGTGTGATACATGATGTTTGATACATGATGTGTGATACATGATGTTTGATACATGATGTGTGATACATGATGTGTGATACATGACGTGTGATACATGATGTTCGATACATGATGTGTGATACATGATGTGTGATACATGATGTGTGATACATGATGTGTGATACATGACGTGTGATACATGATGTTTGATACATGATGTGTGATACATGATGTTTGATACATGATGTGTGATACATGATGTGTGATACATGATGTGTGATATATGATGTGTGATACATGATGTGCGATACATGATGTGTGATACATGATGTGTGATACATGATGTGTGATACATGATGTTTGATACATGATGTGTGATACATGATGTTTGATACATGATGTGTGATACATGATGTGTGATACATGATGTGTGATACATGATGTGTGACACATGATGTGTGATACATGATGTGTGATACATGACGTGTGATACATGATGTTTGATACATGATGTGTGATACATGATGTTTGATACATGATGTGTGATACATGATGTGTGATATATGATGTGTGATACATGATGTGTGATACATGATGTTTGATACATGATGTGTGATACATGATGTGTGATACATGATGTGTCATACATGATGTGTGATACATGATGTGTGATACATGATGTGTGATACATGATGTGTGATACATGATGTGTGATACATGATGTGTGATACATGATGTGTGATGCATGATGTGTGATACATGATGTGTGATAAATGATGTGTGATACATGATGTGTGATACATGATGTGTGACACATGATGTGTGATACATGATGTGTGATACATGATGTGTGATACATGATGTGTGATACATGATGTGTGACACATGATGTGTGACACATGATGTGTGATACATGATGTGTGATACATGATGTGTGATACATGACGTGTGATAAATGATGTGTGATACATGATTTTCGATACATGATGTGTGATACATGACGTGTGATATATGATGTGTGATACATGATTTTTGATACATGATGTGTGATACATGACGTGTGATACATGATGTGTGATACATGACGTGTGATACATGATGTGTGATACATGATGTGTGATACATGACGTGTGATACATGATGTGTGATACATGATGTGTGATAGATGATGTGTGATACATGACGTGTGATACATGATGTGTGATACATGATGTGTGATACATGATGTGTGATACATGATGTGTGACACATGATGTGTGATACATGATGTTGATACATGATGTGTGATACATGATGTGTGATATATGATGTGTGATACATGATGTGTGATACATGATGTGTGATACATGACGTGTGATACATGATGTTTGATACATGATGTGTGATACATGATGTGTGATACATGATGTTTGATACATGATGTGTGATACATGATGTGTGATACATGATGTTTGATACATGATGTGTGATACATGATGTGTGACACATGATGTGTGATACATGATGTTTGATACATGATTTGTGATACATGATGTGTGATATATGATGTGTGATACATGATGTGTGATACATGATGTGTGACACATGATGTGTGATACATGATGTGTGATAAATGATGTGTGATACATGATGTGTGATATATGATGTGTGATACATGACGTGTGATACATGATGTGTGATACATGACGTGTGATACATGATGTGTGATACATGATGTGTGATACATAAAGTTTGACACATGATGTGTGATGCATGATGTTTGATACATGATGTGTGATACATGATGTGTGATATATGATGTGTGATACATGATGTGTGATATATGATGTGTGATACATGACGTGTGATACATGATGTGTGATACATGATGTGTGATACATGATGTTTGATACATGATGTGTGATACATGATGTGTGATACATGATGTGTGATACATGATGTGTAATACATGACGTGTGATACATGTGTGATACGTGATGTGTGATACATGATGTTTGATACATAACGTGTGATACATGATGTGTGATACATGATGTGTGATGCATGATGTGTGATATATGATGTGTGATACATGATGTGTGATACATGATGTGTGATACATGATGTGTGATACATAATATGTGATATATGATGTGTGATACATGATGTGTGATATATGATGTGTGATATATGATGAGTGATACATGATGTGTGATACATGATGTGTGATACATGATGTGTGATACATGACGTGTGATACATGATGTGTGATACATGATGTGTGATACATGACGTGTGATACATGATGTGTGATACATGACGTGTGATACATGATGTGTGATACATGATGTGTGAAACATGATGTGTGATATATGATGTGTGATACATGATGTGTGACACATGATGTGTGATACATGACGTGAGATATATGATGTGTGACACATGATGTTTGATACATGATGTGTGATAAATGATGTGTGATACATGATGTGTGATATATGATGTGTGATACATGATGTTTGATACATGATGTGTGATACATGATGTGTGATATATGATGTGTGACACTTGATGTGTGATACATGATGTGTGATACATGATGTGTGATATATGATGTGTGATACATGACGTGTGATACATGATGTGTGATAAATGATGTGTGATACATGATGTGTGATATATGATGTGTGACACATGATGTGTGATACATGATGTGTGATACATGATGTGTGATATATGATGTGTGACACATGATGTGTGATACATGATGTGTGATACATGATGTGTGATATATGATGTGTGACACATGATGTGTGATACATGATGTGTGATACATGATGTGTGACACATGATGTGTGATACATGATGTGTGATACGTGATGTGTGATACATGATGTTTGATACATGATGTGTGATACATGATGTGTGATACATGATGTTTGATACATGATGTGTGATACATGATGTTTGATACATGATGTGTGATACATGATGTGTGATATATGATGTGTGACACATGATGTGTGATACATGATGTGTGATACGTGATGTGTGATACATGATGTTTGATACATGATGTGTGATACATGATGTGTGATATATGATGCGTGACACATGATGTGTGATACATGATGTGTGATAAATGATTTGTGATATATGATGTGTGATATATGATGTGTGATACATGATGTGTGATACATGATGTGTGATACATGATGTTTGATACATGACGTGTGATACATGATGTGTGATACATGATGTTTGATACATGATGTGTGATACATGATGTGTGATATATGATGCGTGACACATGATGTGTGATACATGATGTGTGATAAATGATGTGTGATATATGATGTGTGATTTATGATGTGTGATACATGATGTGTGACACATGATGTGTGATACATGATGTGTGATACATGATTTGTGATACATGATGTGTCATACATGATGTGTGATACATGATGTGTGACACATGATGTGTGATACATGATGTGTGATACGTGATGTGTGATACATGATGTGTGATACATGATTTGTGATACATGATGTGTCATACATGATGTGTGATACATGACGTGTGATACATGATGTGTGATACGTGATGTGTGATACATGATGTTTGATACATGACGTGTGATACATGATGTGTGATACATGATGTGTGATATATGATGTGTGATACATGACGTGTGATACATGTGTGATACGTGATGTGTGATACATGATGTTTGATACATAACGTGTGATACATGATGTGTGATACATGATGTGTGATGCATGATGTGTGATATATGATGTGTGATACATGATGTGTGATACATGATGTGTGATACATGATGTGTGATACATAATATGTGATATATGATGTGTGATACATGATGTGTGATATATGATGTGTGATATATGATGAGTGATACATGATGTGTGATACATGATGTGTGATACATGATGTGTGATACATGACGTGTGATACATGATGTGTGATACATGATGTGTGATACATGACGTGTGATACATGATGTGTGATACATGACGTGTGATACATGATGTGTGATACATGATGTGTGAAACATGATGTGTGATATATGATGTGTGATACATGATGTGTGACACATGATGTGTGATACATGACGTGAGATATATGATGTGTGACACATGATGTTTGATACATGATGTGTGATAAATGATGTGTGATACATGATGTGTGATATATGATGTGTGATACATGATGTTTGATACATGATGTGTGATACATGATGTGTGATATATGATGTGTGACACTTGATGTGTGATACATGATGTGTGATACATGATGTGTGATATATGATGTGTGATACATGACGTGTGATACATGATGTGTGATAAATGATGTGTGATACATGATGTGTGATATATGATGTGTGACACATGATGTGTGATACATGATGTGTGATACATGATGTGTGATATATGATGTGTGACACATGATGTGTGATACATGATGTGTGATACATGATGTGTGATATATGATGTGTGACACATGATGTGTGATACATGATGTGTGATACATGATGTGTGACACATGATGTGTGATACATGATGTGTGATACGTGATGTGTGATACATGATGTTTGATACATGATGTGTGATACATGATGTGTGATACATGATGTTTGATACATGATGTGTGATACATGATGTTTGATACATGATGTGTGATACATGATGTGTGATATATGATGTGTGACACATGATGTGTGATACATGATGTGTGATACGTGATGTGTGATACATGATGTTTGATACATGATGTGTGATACATGATGTGTGATATATGATGCGTGACACATGATGTGTGATACATGATGTGTGATAAATGATTTGTGATATATGATGTGTGATATATGATGTGTGATACATGATGTGTGATACATGATGTGTGATACATGATGTTTGATACATGACGTGTGATACATGATGTGTGATACATGATGTTTGATACATGATGTGTGATACATGATGTGTGATATATGATGCGTGACACATGATGTGTGATACATGATGTGTGATAAATGATGTGTGATATATGATGTGTGATTTATGATGTGTGATACATGATGTGTGACACATGATGTGTGATACATGATGTGTGATACATGATTTGTGATACATGATGTGTCATACATGATGTGTGATACATGATGTGTGACACATGATGTGTGATACATGATGTGTGATACGTGATGTGTGATACATGATGTGTGATACATGATTTGTGATACATGATGTGTCATACATGATGTGTGATACATGACGTGTGATACATGATGTGTGATACGTGATGTGTGATACATGATGTTTGATACATGACGTGTGATACATGATGTGTGATACATGATGTGTGATATATGATGTGTGATACATGATGTGTGATACATGACGTGTGATACATGATGTGTGATACGTGATGTGTGATACATGATGTTTGATACATGATGTGTGATACATGATGTGTGATACATGATGTGTGATACATGATGTGTGACACATGATGTGTGATACATGATGTGTGATACATCATGTGTGATACATGATGTGTGATACATGATGTGTGATACATGATGTGTGATACATGATGTTTGATACATGATGTGTGATACATGATGTGTGATACATGATGTGTGATACATGATGTGTGATACATGATGTGTGACACATGATGTGTGATACATGATGTGTGATACATCATGTGTGATACATGATGTGTGATACATGATGTGTGATACATCATGTGTGATACATGATGTGTGATACATGATGTGTGATACATGATGTGTGATACATGATTTCTGATACATGATGTGTGATACATGATGTGTGATACATGATGTGTGATACATGATGTGTGATACATGATGTGTGATACTTGACGTGTGATACATGATGTGTGATATATGACGTGTGATACATGATGTTTGATACATGATGTGTGATACATGACGTGTGATACATGATGTGTGATACATGATGTTTGATACATGATGTGTGATACATGATGTTTGATACATGATGTGTGATACATGATGTGTGATACATAATGTCTGATATATGATGTGTGATACATGATGTGTGATACATGATGTGTGATACATGATGTGTGATACATGATGTGTGATACATGATGTGTGATACATGATGTGTGATACATGATGTGTGATACATGATGTGTGATACATGATGTGTGATACATGATGTGTGATACATGATGTGTGATACATGATGTTTGATACATGATGTGTGGTACATGATGTGTGATACATGATGTGTGATACATGATGTGTGATACATGATGTTTGATACATGATGTGTGATACATGATGTGTGATACATGATGTGTGACACATGATGTGTGATACATGATGTGTGATACATGATGTGTGATACATGATGTGTGATACATGATGTGTGATACATGACGTGTGATACATGATGTTTGATACATGATGTGTGATACATGACGTGTGATACATGATGTGTGATACATGATGTTTGATACATGATGTGTGATACATGATGTTTGATACATGATGTGTGATACATGATGTGTGATACATGACGTGTGATACATGATGTGTGATACATGATGTGTGATACATGACGTGTGATACATGATGTTTGATACATGATGTGTGATACATGATGTGTGATACATGATGTGTGATACATGATGTGTGATACATGACGTGTGATACATGATGTTTGATACATGATGTGTGATACATGATGTTTGATACATGATGTGTGATACATGATGTGTGATACATGATGTGTGATATATGATGTGTGATACATGATGTGTGATACATGATGTGTGATACGTGATGTGTGATACATCATGTGTGACACATGATGTGTGATACATGATGTTTGATACATGATGTGTGATACATGATGTGTGATATATGATGTGTGATACATGATGTGTGATACATGATGTGTGATACATGATGTGTGACACATGATGTGTGATACATGATGTGTGATACATGACGTGTGATACATGATGTTTGATACATGATGTGTGATACAGGATGTTTGATACATGATGTGTGATGCATGATGTGTGATATATGATGTGTGATACATGATGTGTGATACATGATGTTTGATACATGATGTGTGATACATGATGTGTCATACATGATGTGCCATACATGATGTCTGATACATGATGTGTGACACATGATGTGTGATACATGATGTGTGATACATGATCTGTGATACGTGATGTGTGATACATGATGTGTGATACATGATGTGTGATAAATGATGTGTGATACATGATGTGTGATACATGATGTGTGATACATGACGTGTGATACATGATGTGTGATACATGATGTGTGATACATGATGTGTGATAAATGATGTGTGATACATGATGGGTGATACATGATGTGTGATACATGACGTGTGATACATGATGTGTCATACATGATGTGTGATACATGATGTTTGACACATGATGTGTGATGCATGATGTTTGATACATGATGTGTGATACATGACGTGTGATACATGATGTGTGATACATGATGTGTGATACATGATGTTTGATACATGATGTGTGATACATGATGTGTGATACATGATGTGTGATACATGATGTGTGATACATGATGTGTGACACATGATGTGTGATACATGATGTGTGATACATGATGTGTGATACATGATGTTTGATACATGATGTGTGATACATGATGTGTGATACATGATGTGTGATACATGATGTGTGATACATGATGTTTGATACATGATGTGTGATACATGATGTGTGATACATGATGTGTGACACATGATGTGTGATACATGATGTGTGATACATGATGTGTGATACATGATGTGTGATACATGATGTTTGATACATGATGTGTGATACATGATGTGTGATACATGATGTGTGATACATGATGTGTGATACATGATGTGTGATACATAATGTGTGATATATGATGTGTGATACATGATGTGTGATAAATGATTGTTGATACATGATGTGTGATACATGATGTGTGATACATGATGTGTGATACATGATGTGTGATACATGATGTTTGATACATGATGTGTGATACATGATGTGTGATGCATGATGTGTGACACATGATGTGTGATACATGATGTGTGATACATGATGTGTGATACATGATGTGTGATACATGATGTGTGATACATAATGTGTGATATATGATGTGTGATACATGATGTGTGATACATGATGTGTGATATATGATGTGTGATACGTGATGTGTGATACATGATGTGTGATGCATGATGTGTGATACATGATGTGTGATACATGATGTGTGATACATGATGTGTGATGCATGATGTGTGATACATGATGTGTGATACATGATGTGTGATGCATGATGTGTGATATATGATGTGTGATACATGATGTGTGATACATGATGTGTGATACATGATGTGTGATATATGATGTGTGATACATGATGTGTGATACATGATGTGTGATGCATGATGTGTGATACATGATGTGTGATACATGATGTGTGATACATGATGTGTGATATATGATGTGTGATACAAGATGTGTGATACATGATGTGTGATGCATGATGTGTGATACATGATGTGTGATACATGATGTGTGATACATGATGTGTGATGCATGATGTGTGATACATGATGTGTGATACATGATGTGTGATACATGATGTGTGATACATGAAGTGTGATACATGATGTGTGATACATAATGTGTGATATATGATGTGTGATACATGATGTGTGATACATGATGTGTGATATATGATGTGTGATACATGATGTGTGATACATGATGTGTGATACATGATGTGTGATACATGATGTGTGATATATGATGTGTGATACATGATGTGTGATACATGATGTGTGATACATGACGTGTGATACATGATGTGTGATACATGATGTGTGATACATGATGTGTGATACATGATGTTTGATACATGATGTGTGATACATGATGTGTGATACATGATGTGTGATACATGATGTGTGATACATGATGTGTGACACATGATGTGTGATACATGATGTGTGATACATGATGTGTGATACATGATGTGTGATACATCATGTGTGATACATGATGTGTGATACATGATGTGTGATACATGATGTGTGATACATGATGTGTGATACATGATGTTTGGTACATGATGTGTGATACATGATGTGTGATACATGATGTGTGATACATGATGTGTGATACATGATGTTTGATACATGATGTGTGATACATGATGTGTTATACATGATGTGTGACACATGATGTGTGATACATGATGTGTGATACATGATGTGTTATACATGACGTGTGATACATGATGTTTGATACATGATGTGTGATACATGATGTGTGATACATGATGTGTGATACATGATGTGTGATACATGACGTGTGATACATTATGTTTGATACATGATGTGTGATACATGATGTTTGATACATGATGTGTGATACATGATGTGTGATACATGATGTGTGATATATGATGTGTGATACATGATGTGTGATACATGATGTGTGATACATGATGTGTGATACATCATGTGTGACACATGATGTGTGATACATGATGTTTGATACATGATGTGTGATACATGATGTGTGATATATGATGTGTGATACATGATGTGTGATACATGATGTGTGATACATGATGTGTGACACATGATGTGTGATACATGATGTGTGATACATGACGTGTGATACATGATGTTTGATACATGATGTGTGATACAGGATGTTTGATACATGATGTGTGATGCATGATGTGTGATATATGATGTGTGATACATGATGTGTGATACATGATGTTTGATACATGATGTGTGATACATGATGTGTCATACATGATGTGCCATACATGATGTCTGATACATGATGTGTGACACATGATGTGTGATACATGATGTGTGATACATGATCTGTGATACGTGATGTGTGATACATGATGTGTGATACATGATGTGTGATAAATGATGTGTGATACATGATGTGTGATACATGATGTGTGATACATGACGTGTGATACATGATGTGTGATACATGATGTGTGATACATGATGTGTGATAAATGATGTGTGATACATGATGTGTGATACATGATGTGTGATACATGACGTGTGATACATGATGTGTCATACATGATGTGTGATACATGATGTTTGACACATGATGTGTGATGCATGATGTTTGATACATGATGTGTGATACATGACGTGTGATACATGATGTGTGATACATGATGTGTGATACATGATGTTTGATACATGATGTGTGATACATGATGTGTGATACATGATGTGTGATACATGATGTGTGATACATGATGTGTGACACATGATGTGTGATACATGATGTGTGATACATGATGTGTGATACATGATGTTTGATACATGATGTGTGATACATGATGTGTGATACATGATGTGTGATACATGATGTGTGATACATGATGTTTGATACATGATGTGTGATACATGATGTGTGATACATGATGTGTGACACATGATGTGTGATACATGATGTGTGATACATGATGTGTGATACATGATGTGTGATACATGATGTTTGATACATGATGTGTGATACATGATGTGTGATACATGATGTGTGATACATGATGTGTGATACATGATGTGTGATACATAATGTGTGATATATGATGTGTGATACATGATGTGTGATAAATGATTGTTGATACATGATGTGTGATACATGATGTGTGATACATGATGTGTGATACATGATGTGTGATACATGATGTTTGATACATGATGTGTGATACATGATGTGTGATGCATGATGTGTGACACATGATGTGTGATACATGATGTGTGATACATGATGTGTGATACATGATGTGTGATACATGATGTGTGATACATAATGTGTGATATATGATGTGTGATACATGATGTGTGATACATGATGTGTGATATATGATGTGTGATACGTGATGTGTGATACATGATGTGTGATGCATGATGTGTGATACATGATGTGTGATACATGATGTGTGATACATGATGTGTGATGCATGATGTGTGATACATGATGTGTGATACATGATGTGTGATGCATGATGTGTGATATATGATGTGTGATACATGATGTGTGATACATGATGTGTGATACATGATGTGTGATATATGATGTGTGATACATGATGTGTGATACATGATGTGTGATGCATGATGTGTGATACATGATGTGTGATACATGATGTGTGATACATGATGTGTGATATATGATGTGTGATACAAGATGTGTGATACATGATGTGTGATGCATGATGTGTGATACATGATGTGTGATACATGATGTGTGATACATGATGTGTGATGCATGATGTGTGATACATGATGTGTGATACATGATGTGTGATACATGATGTGTGATACATGAAGTGTGATACATGATGTGTGATACATAATGTGTGATATATGATGTGTGATACATGATGTGTGATACATGATGTGTGATATATGATGTGTGATACATGATGTGTGATACATGATGTGTGATACATGATGTGTGATACATGATGTGTGATATATGATGTGTGATACATGATGTGTGATACATGATGTGTGATACATGACGTGTGATACATGATGTGTGATACATGATGTGTGATACATGATGTGTGATACATGATGTGTGATACATGATGTGTGATACATGATGTGTGATACATGATGTGTGATACATGATGTGTGACACATGATGTGTGATACATGATGTGTGATACATGATGTGTGATACATGATGTGTGATACATCATGTGTGATACATGATGTGTGATACATGATGTGTGATACATGATGTGTGATACATGATGTGTGATACATGATGTTTGGTACATGATGTGTGATACATGATGTGTGATACATGATGTGTGATACATGATGTGTGATACATGATGTTTGATACATGATGTGTGATACATGATGTGTTATACATGATGTGTGACACATGATGTGTGATACATGATGTGTGATACATGATGTGTGATACATGATGTGTGATACATGATGTGTGACACATGATGTGTGATACATGATAAGTGATACATGATGTGTGATACATGATGTGTGATACATCATGTGTGATACATGATGTGTGATACATGATGTGTGATACATGATGTGTGATACATGATGTGTGATACATGATTTCTGATACATGATGTGTGATACATGATGTGTGATACATGATGTGTGATACATGATGTGTGATACATGATGTTTGATACATGATGTGTGATACATGACGTGTGATACATGATGTTTGATACATGATGTGTGATACATGATGTGTGATACATGACGTGTGATACATGATGTGTGATACATGACGTGTGATACATGATGTTTGATACATGATGTGTGATACATGATGTTTGATACATGATGTGTGATACATGATGTTTGATACATGATGTGTGATACATGATGTTTGATACATGATGTGTGATACATGATGTGTGATACATGACGTGTGATACATGATGTTCGATACATGATGTGTGATACATGATGTGTGATACATGATGTGTGATACATGATGTGTGATACATGACGTGTGATACATGATGTTTGATACATGATGTGTGATACATGATGTTTGATACATGATGTGTGATACATGATGTGTGATACATGATGTGTGATATATGATGTGTGATACATGATGTGCGATACATGATGTGTGATACATGATGTGTGATACATGATGTGTGATACATGATGTGTGATACATGATGTTTGATACATGATGTGTGATACATGATGTGTGATACATGATGTGTGATACATGATGTGTGACACATGATGTGTGATACATGATGTGTGATACATGACGTGTGATACATGATGTTTGATACATGATGTGTGATACATGATGTTTGATACATGATGTGTGATACATGATGTGTGATATATGATGTGTGATACATGATGTGTGATACATGATGTTTGATACATGATGTGTGATACATGATGTGTGATACATGATGTGTGATACATGATGTGTGATACATGATCTGTGATACGTGATGTGTGATACATGATGTGTGATACATGATGTGTGATAAATGATGTGTGATACATGATGTGTGATACATAATGTGTGATATATGATGTGTGATACATGATGTGTGATACATGATGTGTGATATATGATGTGTGATACATGATGTGTGATACATGATGTGTGATACATGATGTGTGATACATGATGTGTGATATATGATGTGTGATACATGATGTGTGATACATGATGTGTGATACATGACGTGTGATACATGATGTGTGATACATGATGTATGATACATGATGTGTGATACATGATGTTTGATACATGATGTGTGATACATGATGTGTGATACATGATGTGTGATACATGATGTGTGATACATGATGTGTGACACATGATGTGTGATACATGATGTGTGATACATGATGTGTGATACATGATGTGTGATACATCATGTGTGATACATGATGTGTGATATATGATGTGTGATACATGATGTGTGATACATGATGTGTGATACATGATGTTTGGTACATGATGTGTGATACATGATGTGTGATACATGATGTGTGACACATGATGTGTGATACATGATAAGTGATACATGATGTGTGATACATGATGTGTGATACATCATGTGTGATACATGATGTGTGATATATGATGTGTGATACATGATGTGTGATACATGATGTGTGATACATGATGTTTGATACATGATGTGTGATACATGATGTGTGATACATGATGTGTGATATATGATGTGTGATACATGATGTTTGATACATGATGTGTGATACATGACGTGTGATACATGATGTTTGATACATGATGTGTGATACATGATGTGTGATACATGACGTGTGATACATGATGTTTGATACATGATGTGTGATACATGATGTTTGATACATGATGTGTGATACATGATGTTTGATACATGATGTGTGATACATGATGTTTGATACATGATGTGTGATACATGATGTTTGATACATGATGTGTGATACATGATGTGTGATACATGACGTGTGATACATGATGTTTGATACATGATGTGTGATACATGATGTGTGATACATGATGTGTGATACATGATGTGTGATACATGACGTGTGATACATGATGTTTGATACATGATGTGTGATACATGATGTTTGATACATGATGTGTGATATATGATGTGTGATACATGATGTGTGATATATGATGTGTGATACATGATGTGCGATACATGATGTGTGATACATGATGTGTGATACATGATGTGTGATACATGATGTGTGATACATGATGTGTGACACATGATGTGTGATACATGATGTTTGATACATGATGTGTGATACATGATGTGTGATATATGATGTGTGATACATGATGTGTGATACATGATGTGTGATACATGATGTGTGACACATGATGTGTGATACATGATGTGTGATACATGACGTGTGATACATGATGTTTGATACATGATGTGTGATACATGATGTTTGATACATGATGTGTGATACATGATGTGTGAAATATGATGTGTGATACATGATGTGTGATACATGATGTTTGATACATGATGTGTGATACATGATGTGTGATACATGATGTGTCATACATGATGTGTGATACATGATGTGTGACACATGATGTGTGATACATGATGTGTGATACATGATCTGTGATACGTGATGTGTGATACATGATGTGTGATACATGATGTGTGATAAATGATGTGTGATACATGATGTGTGATACATGATGTGTGATACATGATTTGTGATACATGATGTGTCATACATGATGTGTGATACATGATGTTTGACACATGATGTGTGATGCATGATGTTTGATACATGATGTGTGATACATGATGTGTGATATATGATGTGTGATACATGATGTGTGATATATGATGTGTGATACATGACGTGTGATACATGATGTGTGATACATGATTTGTGATACATGATGTTTGATACATGATGTGTGATACATAATGTGTGATACATGATGTGTGATACATGATGTGTGATGCATAATGTGTGATATATGATGTGTGATACATGATGTGTGATACATGACGTGTGATACATGATGTGTGATACATGACGTGTGATACATGATGTGTGATATATGATGTGTGATATATGATGTGTGATACATGATGTGTGATACATGACGTGTGATACATGATGTGTGATACATGATGTGTGATACATGATGTGTGATACATGACGTGTGATACATGATGTGTGATACATGATGTGTTATACATGATGTTTGATACATGACGTGTGATACATGATGTGTGATACATGATGTGTGATACATGATGTGTGATACATGATGTGTGATACATGATGTGTGATATATGATATGGTACACATGATGTTTGATATATGATGTGTGATACATGACGTGTGATACATGATGTGTGATACATGACATGTGATACATGATGTGTGATACATGATGTGTGATACATGATAAGTGATACATGATGTGTGATACATGATGTGTGATACATCATGTGTGATACATGATGTGTGATATATGATGTGTGATACATGATGTGTGATACATGATGTGTGATACATGATGTTTGATACATGATGTGTGATACATGATGTGTGATACATGATGTGTGATATATGATGTGTGATACATGATGTTTGATACATGATGTGTGATACATGACGTGTGATACATGATGTTTGATACATGATGTGTGATACATGATGTGTGATACATGATGTGTGATACATGATGTGTGATACATGACGTGTGATACATGATGTTTGATACATGATGTGTGATACATGATGTTTGATACATGATGTGTGATACATGATGTTTGATACATGATGTGTGATACATGATGTTTGATACATGATGTGTGATACATGATGTGTGATACATGACGTGTGATACATGATGTTTGATACATGATGTGTGATACATGATGTGTGATACATGATGTGTGATACATGATGTGTGATACATGACGTGTGATACATGATGTTTGATACATGATGTGTGATACATGATGTTTGATACATGATGTGTGATATATGATGTGTGATACATGATGTGTGATATATGATGTGTGATACATGATGTGCGATACATGATGTGTGATACATGATGTGTGATACATGATGTGTGATACATGATGTGTGATACATGATGTGTGACACATGATGTGTGATACATGATGTTTGATACATGATGTGTGATACATGATGTGTGATATATGATGTGTGATACATGATGTGTGATACATGATGTGTGATACATGATGTGTGACACATGATGTGTGATACATGATGTGTGATACATGACGTGTGATACATGATGTTTGATACATGATGTGTGATACATGATGTTTGATACATGATGTGTGATACATGATGTGTGAAATATGATGTGTGATACATGATGTGTGATACATGATGTTTGATACATGATGTGTGATACATGATGTGTGATACATGATGTGTCATACATGATGTGTGATACATGATGTGTGACACATGATGTGTGATACATGATGTGTGATACATGATCTGTGATACGTGATGTGTGATACATGATGTGTGATACATGATGTGTGATAAATGATGTGTGATACATGATGTGTGATACATGATGTGTGATACATGATTTGTGATACATGATGTGTCATACATGATGTGTGATACATGATGTTTGACACATGATGTGTGATGCATGATGTTTGATACATGATGTGTGATACATGATGTGTGATATATGATGTGTGATACATGATGTGTGATATATGATGTGTGATACATGACGTGTGATACATGATGTGTGATACATGATTTGTGATACATGATGTTTGATACATGATGTGTGATACATGATGTGTGATACATGATGTGTGATACATGATGTGTGATGCATGATGTGTGATATATGATGTGTGATACATGATGTGTGATACATGACGTGTGATACATGATGTGTGATACATGACGTGTGATACATGATGTGTGATATATGATGTGTGATATATGATGTGTGATACATGATGTGTGATACATGACGTGTGATACATGATGTGTGATACATGATGTGTGATACATGATGTGTGATACATGACGTGTGATACATGATGTGTGATACATGATGTGTTATACATGATGTTTGATACATGACGTGTGATACATGATGTGTGATACATGATGTGTGATACATGATGTGTGATACATGATGTGTGATACATGATGTGTGATATATGATATGGTACACATGATGTTTGATATATGATGTGTGATACATGACGTGTGATACATGATGTGTGATACATGACATGTGATACATGATGTGTGATACATGATGTGTGATACATGATGTGTGATACATGATGTGTGATACATGATGTGTGATACATGACGTGTGATACATGATGTGTGATACGTGATGTGTGATACATGATGTGTGATACATGACGTGTGATACATGATGTGTGATACATGATGTTTGATACATGACGTGTGATACATGATGTGTGATAAATGATGTGTGATACATGATGTGTGATACATGATGTTTGATACATGATGTGTGATACATGATGTTTGATACATGATGTGTGATACATGATGTGTGATACATGATGTGTGATACATGATGTGTTGTATATGATGTGTGATATATGATGTGTGATACATGATGTGTGATACATGACGTGTGATACATGACGTGTGATACATGATGTGTGATACATGATGTGTGATACATGATGTTTGATACATGACGTTCGATATATGATGTGTGATACATGATGTGTGATACATGATGTGTGATACATGATGTGTGATACTTAATGTGTGATATATGATGTTTGATACATGATGTGTGATACATGATGTGTGATATATGATGTGTGATACATGATGTGTGATACATGATGTGTGATGCATGATGTGTGATACATGATGTGCGATACATGATGTGTGATGCATGATGTGTGATATATGATGTGTGATACATGATGTGTGATACATGATGTGTGATACATGATGTGTGATACATAATGTGTGATATATGATGTGTGATACATGATGTGTGATACATGATGTGTGATATATGATGTGTGATACATGATGTGTGATACATGATGTGTGATACATGATGTGTGATACATGATGTGTGATATATGATGTGTGATACATGATGTTTGATACATGATGTGTGATACATGACGTGTGATACATGATGTGTGATACATGATGTGTGATACATGATGTGTGATACATGATGTTTGATACATGATGTGTGATACATGATGTGTGATACATGATGTGTGATACATGATGTGTGATACATGATGTGTGACACATGATGTGTGATACATGATGTGTGATACATGATGTGTGATACATGATGTTTGATACATGATGTGTGATACATGATGTGTGATACATGATGTGTGATACATGATGTGTGATACATGATGTGTGATACATGATGTGTGATACATGACGTGTGATACATGATGTGTGATACATGATGTGTGATACATGATGTGTGATACATGATGTGTGATACATGATGTGTGATACATGATGTTTGATACATGATGTGTGATACATGATGTGTGATGCATGATGTGTGACACATGATGTGTGATACATGATGTTTGATACATGATGTGTGATACATGATGTGTGATACATGATGTGTGATACATGATGTGTGATACATGATGTTTGATACATGATGTGTGATACATGATGTGTGATGCATGATGTGTGACACATGATGTGTGATACATGATGTGTGATACATGATGTGTGATACATGATGTGTGATACATGATGTGTGATACATAATGTGTGATATATGATGTGTGATACATGATGTGTGATACATGATGTGTGATACATGATGTGTGATATATGATGTGTGATACGTGATGTGTGATACATGATGTGTGATGCATGATGTGTGATACATGATGTGTGATACATGATGTGTGATACATGATGTGTGATGCATGATGTGTGATACATGATGTGTGATACATGATGTGTGATGCATGATGTGTGATATATGATGTGTGATACATGATGTGTGATACATGATGTGTGATACATGATGTGTGATATATGATGTGTGATACATGATGTGTGATACATGATGTGTGATGCATGATGTGTGATACATGATGTGTGATACATGATGTGTGATACATGATGTGTGATATATGATGTGTGATACAAGATGTGTGATACATGATGTGTGATGCATGATGTGTGATACATGATGTGTGATACATGATGTGTGATACATGATGTGTGATGCATGATGTGTGATACATGATGTGTGATACATGATGTGTGATACATGATGTGTGATACATGATGTGTGATACATGATGTGTGATACATAATGTGTGATATATGATGTGTGATACATGATGTGTGATACATGATGTGTGATACATGATGTGTGATACATGATGTGTGATACATGATGTGTGATACATGATGTTTGATACATGATGTGTGATACATGATGTGTGATACATGATGTGTGACACATGATGTGTGATACATGATGTGTGATACATGATGTGTGATACATGATGTGTGATACATGATGTGTGACACATGATGTGTGATACATGATAAGTGATACATGATGTGTGATACATGATGTGTGATACATCATGTGTGATACATGATGTGTGATACATGATGTGTGATATATGATGTGTGATGCATGATGTGTGATACATGATGTGTGATACATGATGTTTGATACATGATGTGTGATACATGATGTGTGATACATGATGTGTGATACATGATGTGTGATACATGATGTTTGATACATGATGTGTGATACATGACGTGTGATACATGATGTTTGATACATGATGTGTGATACATGATGTGTGATACATGATGTGTGATACATGATGTGTGATACATGACGTGTGATACATGATGTTTGATACATGATGTGTGATACATGATGTTTGATACATGATGTGTGATACATGATGTTTGATACATGATGTGTGATACATGATGTTTGATACATGATGTGTGATACATGATGTGTGATACATGACGTGTGATACATGATGTTTGATACATGATGTGTGATACATGATGTGTGATACATGATGTGTGATACATGACGTGTGATACATGATGTTTGATACATGATGTGTGATACATGATGTTTGATACATGATGTGTGATACATGATGTGTGATACATGATGTGTGATATATGATGTGTGATACATGATGTGCGATACATGATGTGTGATACATGATGTGTGATACATGATGTGTGATACATGATGTGTGATACATGATGTGTGACACATGATGTGTGATACATGACGTGTGATACATGATGTGTGATACATGATGTGTGATACATGATGTGTGATACATGATGTGTGATACATGATGTGTGATACATGATGTTTGATACATGATGTGTGATACATGATGTGTGATGCATGATGTGTGACACATGATGTGTGATACATGATGTTTGATACATGATGTGTGATACATGATGTGTGATACATGATGTGTGATACATGATGTGTGATACATGATGTTTGATACATGATGTGTGATACATGATGTGTGATGCATGATGTGTGACACATGATGTGTGATACATGATGTGTGATACATGATGTGTGATACATGATGTGTGATACATGATGTGTGATACATAATGTGTGATATATGATGTGTGATACATGATGTGTGATACATGATGTGTGATACATGATGTGTGATATATGATGTGTGATACGTGATGTGTGATACATGATGTGTGATGCATGATGTGTGATACATGATGTGTGATACATGATGTGTGATACATGATGTGTGATGCATGATGTGTGATACATGATGTGTGATACATGATGTGTGATGCATGATGTGTGATATATGATGTGTGATACATGATGTGTGATACATGATGTGTGATACATGATGTGTGATATATGATGTGTGATACATGATGTGTGATACATGATGTGTGATGCATGATGTGTGATACATGATGTGTGATACATGATGTGTGATACATGATGTGTGATATATGATGTGTGATACAAGATGTGTGATACATGATGTGTGATGCATGATGTGTGATACATGATGTGTGATACATGATGTGTGATACATGATGTGTGATGCATGATGTGTGATACATGATGTGTGATACATGATGTGTGATACATGATGTGTGATACATGATGTGTGATACATAATGTGTGATATATGATGTGTGATACATGATGTGTGATACATGATGTGTGATACATGATGTGTGATACATGATGTGTGATACATGATGTGTGATACATGATGTGTGATACATGATGTGTGATATATGATGTGTGATACATGATGTGTGATACATGATGTGTGATACATGACGTGTGATACATGATGTGTGATACATGATGTGTGATACATGATGTGTGATACATGATGTGTGATACATGATGTGTGATACATGATGTGTGACACATGATGTGTGATACATGATGTGTGATACATGATGTGTGATACATGATGTGTGATACATCATGTGTGATACATGATGTGTGATACATGATGTGTGATACATGATGTGTGATACATGATGTGTGATACATGATGTTTGGTACATGATGTGTGATACATGATGTGTGATACATGATGTGTGATACATGATGTTTGATACATGATGTGTGATACATGATGTGTGATACATGATGTGTGACACATGATGTGTGATACATGATGTGTGATACATGATGTGTGATACATGATGTGTGATACATGATGTGTGACACATGATGTGTGATACATGATAAGTGATACATGATGTGTGATACATGATGTGTGATACATCATGTGTGATACATCATGTGTGATACATGATGTGTGATATATGATGTGTGATACATGATGTGTGATACATGATGTGTGATACATGATGTTTGATACATGATGTGTGATACATGATGTGTGATACATGATGTGTGATACATGATGTGTGATACATGATGTTTGATACATGATGTGTGATACATGACGTGTGATACATGATGTTTGATACATGATGTGTGATACATGATGTGTGATACATGATGTGTGATACATGATGTGTGATACATGACGTGTGATACATGACGTTTGATACATGATGTGTGATACATGATGTTTGATACATGATGTGTGATACATGATGTTTGATACATGATGTGTGATACATGATGTTTGATACATGATGTGTGATACATGATGTGTGATACATGACGTGTGATACATGATGTTTGATACATGATGTGTGATACATGATGTGTGATACATGATGTGTGATACATGATGTGTGATACATGACGTGTGATACATGATGTTTGATACATGATGTGTGATACATGATGTTTGATACATGATGTGTGATACATGATGTGTGATACATGATGTGTGATATATGATGTGTGATACATGATGTGCGATACATGATGTGTGATACATGATGTGTGATACATGATGTGTGATACATGATGTGTGATACATGATGTGTGACACATGATGTGTGATACATGATGTTTGATACATGATGTGTGATACATGATGTGTGATACATGATGTGTGATACATGATGTGTGACACATGATGTGTGATACATGATGTGTGATACATGACGTGTGATACATGATGTTTGATACATGATGTGTGATACATGATGTTTGATACATGATGTGTGATACATGATGTGTGATATATGATGTGTGATACATGATGTGTGATACATGATGTTTGATACATGATGTGTGATACATGATGTGTGATACATGATGTGTCATACATGATGTGTGATACATGATGTGTGACACATGATGTGTGATACATGATGTGTGATACATGATCTGTGATACGTGATGTGTGATACATGATGTGTGATACATGATGTGTGATAAATGATGTGTGATAAATGATGTGTGATACATGATGTGTGATACATAATGTGTGATATATGATGTGTGATACATGATGTGTGATACATGATGTGTGATATATGATGTGTGATACATGATGTGTGATACATGATGTGTGATACATGATGTGTGATACATGATGTGTGATATATGATGTGTGATACATGATGTGTGATACATGATGTGTGATACATGACGTGTGATACATGATGTGTGATACATGATGTATGATACATGATGTGTGATACATGATGTTTGATACATGATGTGTGATACATGATGTGTGATACATGATGTGTGATACATGATGTGTGACACATGATGTGTGATACATGATGTTTGATACATGATGTGTGATACATGATGTGTGATACATGATGTGTGATACATGATGTGTGATACATGATGTGTGATACATGATGTTTGATACATGATGTGTGATACATGATGTTTGATACATGATGTGTGATACATGATGTGTGATACATGACGTGTGATACATGATGTTTGATACATGATGTGTGATACATGATGTGTGATACATGATGTGTGATACATGATGTGTGATACATGACGTGTGATACATGATGTTTGATACATGATGTGTGATACATGATGTTTGATACATGATGTGTGATACATGATGTGTGATACATGATGTGTGATATATGATGTGTGATACATGATGTGCGATACATGATGTGTGATACATGATGTGTGATACATGATGTGTGATACATGATGTGTGATACATGATGTGTGACACATGATGTGTGATACATGACGTGTGATACATGATGTGTGATACATGATGTGTGATACATGATGTGTGATACATGATGTGTGATACATGATGTGTGATACATGATGTTTGATACATGATGTGTGATACATGATGTGTGATGCATGATGTGTGACACATGATGTGTGATACATGATGTTTGATACATGATGTGTGATACATGATGTGTGATACATGATGTGTGATACATGATGTGTGATACATGATGTTTGATACATGATGTGTGATACATGATGTGTGATGCATGATGTGTGACACATGATGTGTGATACATGATGTGTGATACATGATGTGTGATACATGATGTGTGATACATGATGTGTGATACATAATGTGTGATAT
The DNA here is from genome assembly GCF_033978795.1 of Nerophis ophidion. NCBI lineage: Eukaryota > Metazoa > Chordata > Actinopteri > Syngnathiformes > Syngnathidae > Nerophis > Nerophis ophidion. The sequence goes on along the minus strand of NW_026907059.1, from coordinate 180,390 downwards.
ATGATGTGTGATACATGATGTGTGATACATGATGTGTGATACATGATGTGTGATATATGATGTGTGATACGTGATGTGTGATACATGATGTGTGATGCATGATGTGTGATACATGATGTGTGATACATGATGTGTGATACATGATGTGTGATGCATGATGTGTGATACATGATGTGTGATACATGATGTGTGATGCATGATGTGTGATATATGATGTGTGATACATGATGTGTGATACATGATGTGTGATACATGATGTGTGATATATGATGTGTGATACATGATGTGTGATACATGATGTGTGATACATGATTTGTGATACATGATGTGTCATACATGATGTGTGATACATGATGTTTGACACATGATGTGTGATGCATGATGTTTGATACATGATGTGTGATACATGATGTGTGATACATGATGTGTGATACATGATGTGTGATATATGATGTGTGATACATGACGTGTGATACATGATGTGTGATACATGATGTGTGATACATGATGTTTGATACATGATGTGTGATACATGATGTGTGATACATGATGTGTGATACATGACGTGTGATACATGATGTGTGATACATGACGTGTGATACATGATGTGTGATATATGATGTGTGATATATGATGTGTGATACATGATGTGTGATACATGACGTGTGATACATGATGTGTGATACATGATGTGTGATACATGATGTGTGATACATGACGTGTGATACATGATGTGTGATACATGATGTGTTATACATGATGTTTGATACATGACGTGTGATACATGATGTGTGATACATGATGTGTGATACATGATGTGTGATACATGATGTGTGATACATGATGTGTGATACATGATGTGTGATATATGATGTGGTACACATGATGTTTGATATATGATGTGTGATACATGACGTGTGATACATGATGTGTGATACATGACATGTGATACATGATGTGTGATACATGATGTGTGATACATGATGTGTGATACATGATGTGTGATACATGATGTGTGATACATGACGTGTGATACATGATGTGTGATACGTGATGTGTGATACATGATGTGTGATACATGACGTGTGATACATGATGTGTGATACATGATGTTTGATACATGACGTGTGATACATGATGTGTGATACATGATGTGTGATATATGATGTGTGATAAATGATGTGTGATACATGATGTGTGATACATGATGTTTGATACATGATGTGTGATACATGATGTGTGATACATGATGTGTGATACATGATGTGTTGTATATGATGTGTGATATATGATGTGTGATACATGATGTGTGATACATGACGTGTGATACATGACGTGTGATACATGATGTGTGATACATGATGTGTGATACATGATGTTTGATACATGATGTTCGATATATGATGTGTGATACATGATGTGTGATACATGATGTGTGATACATAATGTGTGATATATGATGTGTGATACATGATGTGTGATACATGATGTGTGATATATGATGTGTGATACATGATGTGTGATACATGATGTGTGATGCATGATGTGTGATACATGATGTGCGATACATGATGTGTGATGCATGATGTGTGATATATGATGTGTGATACATGATGTGTGATACATGATGTGTGATACATGATGTGTGATACATAATGTGTGATATATGATGTGTGATACATGATGTGTGATACATGATGTGTGATATATGATGTGTGATACATGATGTGTGATACATGATGTGTGATATATGATGTGTGATACATGATGTTTGATACATGATGTGTGATACATGATGTGTGATACATGATGTGTGATACATGATGTTTGATACATGATGTGTGATACATGATGTGTGATACATGATGTGTGATACATGATGTGTGATACATGATGTGTGACACATGATGTGTGATACATGATGTGTGATACATGACGTGTGATACATGATGTGTGATACATGACGTGTGATACATGATGTGTGATATATGATGTGTGATATATGATGTGTGATACATGATGTGTGATACATGACGTGTGATACATGATGTGTGATACATGATGTGTGATACATGATGTGTGATACATGACGTGTGATACATGATGTGTGATACATGATGTGTTATACATGATGTTTGATACATGACGTGTGATACATGATGTGTGATACATGATGTGTGATACATGATGTGTGATACATGATGTGTGATACATGATGTGTGATATATGATGTGGTACACATGATGTTTGATATATGATGTGTGATACATGACGTGTGATACATGATGTGTGATACATGACATGTGATACATGATGTGTGATACATGATGTGTGATACATGATGTGTGATACATGATGTGTGATACATGATGTGTGATACATGATGTGTGATACATGACGTGTGATACATGATGTGTGATACGTGATGTGTGATACATGATGTGTGATACATGACGTGTGATACATGATGTGTGATACATGATGTTTGATACATGACGTGTGATACATGATGTGTGATACATGATGTGTGATATATGATGTGTGATAAATGATGTGTGATACATGATGTGTGATACATGATGTTTGATACATGATGTGTGATACATGATGTGTGATACATGATGTGTGATACATGATGTGTTGTATATGATGTGTGATATATGATGTGTGATACATGATGTGTGATACATGACGTGTGATACATGACGTGTGATACATGATGTGTGATACATGATGTGTGATACATGATGTTTGATACATGACGTTCGATATATGATGTGTGATACATGATGTGTGATACATGATGTGTGATACATGATGTGTGATACATAATGTGTGATATATGATGTGTGATACATGATGTGTGATACATGATGTGTGATATATGATGTGTGATACATGATGTGTGATACATGATGTGTGATGCATGATGTGTGATACATGATGTGCGATACATGATGTGTGATGCATGATGTGTGATATATGATGTGTGATACATGATGTGTGATACATGATGTGTGATACATGATGTGTGATACAGAATGTGTGATATATGATGTGTGATACATGATGTGTGATACATGATGTGTGATATATGATGTGTGATACATGATGTGTGATACATGATGTGTGATACATGATGTGTGATATATGATGTGTGATACATGATGTTTGATACATGATGTGTGATACATGATGTGTGATACATGATGTGTGATACATGATGTTTGATACATGATGTGTGATACATGATGTGTGATATATGATGTGTGATACATGATGTGTGATACATGATGTGTGACACATGATGTGTGATACATGATGTGTGATACATGATGTGTGATACATGATGTTTGATACATGATGTGTGATACATGATGTGTGATACATGATGTTTGATACATGATGTGTGATACATGATGTGTGACACATGATGTGTGATACATGATGTGTGATACATGACGTGTGATACATGATGTTTGATACATGATGTGTGATACATGATGTGTGATACATGACGTGTGATACATGATGTTTGATACATGATGTGTGATACATGATGTGTGATACATGACGTGTGATACACGATGTTTGATACATGATGTGTGATACATGATGTGTGACACATGATGTGTGATACATGATGTGTGATACATGACGTGTGATACATGATGTTTGATACATGATGTGTGATACATGATGTTTTATACATGATGTGTGATACATGATGTGTGATACATGATGTGTGATATATGATGTGTGATACATGATGTGTGATACATGATGTGTGATACATGATGTGTGATACATGATGTGTGACACATGATGTGTGATACATGATGTGTGATACATGATGTGTGACACATGATGTGTGATACATGATGTGTGATATATGATGTGTGATACATGATGTGTGACACATGATGTTTGATACATGATGTGTGATACATGATGTGTGATATATGATGTGTGATACATGATGTGTGATACATGATGTGTGATACATGATGTGTGACACATGATGTGTGATACATGATGTGTGATACATGACGTGTGATACATGATGTTTGATACATGATGTGTGATACATGATGTTTGATACATGATGTGTGATACATGATGTGTGATATATGATGTGTGATACATGATGTGTGATACATGATGTGTGATACATGATGTGTGATACATGACGTGTGATACATGATGTTTGATACATGATGTGTGATACAGGATGTTTGATACATGATGTGTGATACATGATGTGTGATATATGATGTGTGATACATGATGTGTGATACATGATGTTTGGTACATGATGTGTGATACATGATGTGTGATATATGATGTGTGACACATGATGTGTGATACATGATGTGTGATACATGACGTGTGATACATGATGTGTGATACATGACGTGTGATACATGATGTGTGATACATGACGTGTGATACATGACGTGTGATACATGACGTGTGATACATGATGTGTGATACATGACGTGTGATACATGATGTGTGATACATGACGTGTGATACATGATGTGTGATACATGACGTGTGATACATGATGTGTGATACATGATGTGTGATACATGATGTGTGATACATGACGTGTTTTACATGATGTGTGATACGTGATGTGTGATACATGATGTTTGATACATGACGTGTGATACATGATGTGTGATACATGATGTGTGATATATGATGTGTGATACATGACGTGTGATACATGTGTGATACATGACGTGTGATACATGATGTGTGATAGATGATGTGTGATACATGACGTGTGATACATGATGTGTGATACATGACGTGTGATACATGATGTGTGATACATGATGTGTGATACATGATGTGTGATACATGAAATGTGATACATGATGTGTGATACATGATGTGTGATACATGATGTGTGACACATGATGTGTGATACATGATGTGTGATACATGATGTGTGATACAAGATGTGTGATACATGATGTGTGATACATGACGTGTGATACATGATGTGTGATACATGATGTGTGATACATGATGTTTGATACATGACGTGTGATACATGACGTGTGATACATGATGTGTGATACATGATGTGTGATACATGATGTTTGATTCATGACGTGTGATACATGATGTGTGATACATGATGTGTGATACATGATGTGTGATACATGATGTGTATCACACATCATGTACCTCATCATACTTTACTAAGGCCGGGAGTCATCGATTACATTTGTGTATGGACTAAAATCCTTGCTTTACAAGACTGAAAGTAGCCCAGTGGTTAAGACTGTTGCATGAGAACAAACTGTACAGAGTTCAAACCCCACTCCGGTCAGCAGTATTTTTTCCACCTCATCTTACTCCAGTGAGTCAGGGGTCGTAGATAACATTTGTGTATGGAAAGAAATCCTCTCTTCACAGGACCAGGGATAGCTCAGTGCTTAAGACAGGTACTGGGTTCGAATCCCACTCATGTTGACAAAATTGAGTTTAAGCTTGTCATACTTTACTGAGCCAGGAGTCCTCGATTACATTTGTGTATAGAACACAATCTTCTCTTCACAAGACCCAGAATAGACCAGGGGTTACGACATCTGACTCGGAATGAAAAGTACTGGGTTCAAATCCCACTCAGGTTGACTGTATTTTGTTCTACTTCATCAAACTTTACTGGGCCATCAGTCCTCGATTAGATTTGTGTATGAAAAAAAAACATCTCATCAAGACGCAGGATAGCCCAGTGGTTAAGACTGCTGACTCTGAATGACAGGTACTGGGTTCGAATCCCACTCATGTGGACAAAATTTTGTTTAAGCTTGTCATACTTTACTGAGCCAGGAGTCCTCGATTACATTTGTGTATAGAACACAATCTTCTCTTCACAAGACCCAGGATAGACCATGGGTTAAGACATCTGACTCGGAATGAAAAGTACTGGGTTCAAATCCCACTCAGGTTGAGTGTATTTTGTTCTACCTCATCAAACTTTACTGGGCCATCAGTCCTCGATTACATTTGTGTATGAAAAAATATATCGCATCAAGACCCAGGATAGCCCAGTGGTTAAGACTGCTGACTCTGAATGACAGGTACTGGGTTCGAATCCCACTCATGTTGACAAAATTTTGTTTAAGCTTGTCATACTTTACTGAGCCAGGAGTCCTCGATTACATTTGTGTATAGAACACAATCTTATCTTCACAAGACCCAGGATAGACCAGGGGTTAAGACATCTGACTCGGAATGAAAAGTACTGGGTTCAAATCCCACTCAGGTTGAGTGTATTTTGTTCTACCTCATCAAACTTTACTGGGCCACAGTCCTCGATTACATTTGTGTACGAAAAAAAATTGTCTCATCTAGACCCAGGATAGCCCAGTGGTTAAGACTGTTGACTCAGGTTGAAGAGTGTGGGGTTCGACTCCTGCTTGGGTCGATGTGAAATTTAAAAGATCAGCTGGAGGCTGCAAGTTGACAAATATTGTAACTGTGTCATTTCTCTCATGTAATGTTAAAATAATAATTTAATTTACTTTTTTTTTATCCAATTACAATTAACCTATTTTATTTTATTTGTACCCAGGAGAGCTCATTGGTCAACGCTCTTTATTTATCCTATTCCCACCCACCTCAGGAGTTACACTCACTCGCACACACACACACACGCGCACTCATTCTCACACACACACACACACACACACACACACACACACAGGTAACCCCTGAGGTGTCATCATTGACTATTTGACATTTTATTTTGGATTATTATTAGCTTTAGTGTTGACTTAATTTTTCAACTATATGTTAGTCAAAGAAGTAGCACATAACATTAGTCTGTGTGGGGGAGAAGAAGCAGCCCACAATGTATGTCGTCTTGACGCCATACTGCCAAATTACTGACTCCATGTATGGGATTTGAACTCACTACCCCTGTATTAGGAGCCCACAGTGTTGACCATTGAGCTATCCTGGGTCCCAACAAAGATTGGTTCTCGCTCATATACAAATGTTATCAGTGAACTATGATCAGGCAAAACAAAGAACAAGAACTTCCCAGATGTGGATTTGAACCCAGTAGTACTGCGTGTGAGGCAGCAGTGTTAACCATTGAGCTATCACAGGTCCCACTAAGTATTGTTTTTCACTCATATACAAATGTAATCAGTGAACTATGATCAAGGCAAAACAAAAAACTAGCTCTTCCTACAAATGGATTTGAACCCAGTAGTTCTGCATGAGAGGCAGCAGTCTTAACCATTGAGCTATCCTGAGTCTTGTTGGACGTGTAGTTTGGCTCATTCATTAATGGAATCGTGACATCTGTCCCAGTAAACTACGATTGAGGTGGAGCTCAATTTTGAACTGAAGTTACATATCAAACCAATTGGGATTCAAACCCAGTACCCCCATATTTGAAGCTCACAGTGTTGACCATTGAGGTATCCTGGGTTCCATCAAGACATGATTTTCACTCATATACAAATGCAATCATTTAACAATGATAGAGATGAAACAAAAAACAAGACCTCCCATCTTGTGGATTTGAACCCAGTAGTACCGTGTGAGAGGCAGCAGCCTTAACCATTGAGCATTTTGGGTTCTACTACTTCCTGATCTGGATCAATATACCAATGTTACATACCTGTTGTTGAGTAGTTGGTGTGTGCCATGTCTCTCAGGTGTGACATACCTGTTGTTGGTTTGTGCCATGTCTCTCAGGTGTGACATACCTGTTGTTGGTGTGTGCCATGTCTCTCAGGTGTGACATACCTGTTGTTGGTGTGTGCCATGTCTCTCAGGTGTGACATACCTGTTGTTGGTGTGTGCCATGTCTCTCAGGTGTGACATACCTGTTGTTGGTGTGTACCATGTCTCTCAGGTGTGACATACCTGTTGTTGGTGTGTGCCATGTCTCTCAGGTGTGACATACCTGTTGTTGGTGTGTGCCATGTCTCTCAGGTGTGACATACCTGTTGTTGGTGTGTGCCATGTCTCTCAGGTGTGACATACCTGTTGTTGGTGTGTGCCATGTCTCTCAGGTGTGACATACCTGTTGTTGTCATACCTGCCAGCTTGTCTGCAGCAATAAACAAGTCATCAATTGAGTCCACAACATGTTTGATGTTTATTCCTCTCATGTTGAAGTAGTTCCCATCTGCAGTTCGCCCACTGCACTCTATCGCCACCATGTGGTCATACCTGCAACAACTTCATAGTTCTTTGAAACTATCGCCACCATGTGGTCATACCTGCATCAATTTCATAGTTCTTTGAAACTATCGCCACCATGTGGTCATACCTGCAACAACTTCATAGTTCTTTGAAACTATCGCCACCATGTGGTCATACCTGCATCAATTTCATAGTTCTTTGAAACTATCGCCACCATGTGGTCATACCTGCAACAACTTCATAGTTCTTTGAAACTATCGCCACCATGTGGTCATACCTGCAACAACTTCATAGTTCTTTGAACCTAAAATCTATTGAGATATATATCGTATATATGGAGCGGAAAACACAACCCAAAATTCAAAGTTTCTTCATGCGACGTAGCCGGCCTACTTCACCACAGTCTGTGGTCTATTGCCCCCCCCCCCCCAGGCAAAGATGAGATGGAGATGTGATGGTGACGACTAACACATTTTCTGGGGGGGAAATCACTGCATAGATAACATTTGTGTATGGAAAGAAATCTATTCTTTACAAGACCAAGGATAGCTCAGTGGTTAAGACTGCGGACTCTGAATGAGAGGTACTGGTTTCGAATGCCAATCTAGTTGACATCATTTTGTTCAAACTCATCATACTTTACTGAGCCAGGAGTCCTCAATTACATTTGTGTATGGAACACAATCATAGCTTCACAAGACCCAGGACAGTCCAGTGGTTAAGACTTCTCACTTGGAATTAAGCGCACTGGGTTCAAATCCAGCTCTAATTGATTTTTTTTTTTTTTTTCCCCCAAGATGGCGCTGCTGTAGTGGCTGCTGTTGGCAGGAGCTCCGTGCTCTTGTGTCATCATTTTGTGTTTCCCTCTTGTTTTCATGTCTTATTATATTTTTTTGCCTTTTGGTCCGGGACCCTTTGGGACTGTGTGACAAGGGGTGGCACTTTCGTGACCTCTGTGGTGCTTTTTGTGGACTTCTGGATCTTCCTCCCGGGAGCCTTTTGACCATGGAGACCAGCTGCTGGGTGTCTGCCACACCGAAGTCGCTTTGGAGGGACTGGAGGAGATGCGGATGAAGGGACAGGTCTGCGGAGCAAGCTCTGAGCGCTGGGACGGAGAGGCTTGGCGGTGTCTTGGCTGGGTGAGCAGGTGTCGTACACCTCAGTCTCCTTGGACGTATCCTCGCTCATCCATGCGGACTGGACACTGGCCGAGAGTTGGTTGGCGGCTTAGAGTGGAGTCAGTTCTCTTGGTTGCTTTGTTGGGTCTGCTCCTGTTTCTGGCCACGCTCCCTCCACCCCAGTGGACGATGGCGTGGAACCGCGCAGAGACCACCACAGTGTCTATGTTTCTTTTAGTTGTTATTCATAGCTGGATGTAGAAGTGTCTGCTTGTATCCGCTGCTTTAATGTCTTTCATGTCCTTTGTCTTCTTTGATGTTTACCTCTTACACACATGTGAGAGGGATGTGTACTATGGCTATGAGTTGTTGTTGTTTTTTCCCTTGGCCTCAGTCTGGACCCCTTCTCCAGGGCCCAGGTTTAGACCATTTTTATTTTAGTATATTTTATTTTAATCTTCTTTTTTTTTCACCCATTCCCAACCTCATTATACTTTACAGAGCCAGGAGTCCTCGATTACATTTATGTATGGAACACAATCTTATTGTCACAAGACCCAGGGTAGACTAGGGGTTGAGTCTGCTGACTTTGAATGAAAAGTGCTGAGTTCAAACCTCACTCTGGTTGATAGTATTTTTTTTTTACCTCATCATACTTTACGAAGGCCGGGAGTCATCGATTACATTTGTGTATGGACTAAAATCCTACCTTTACAAGACTGAAAGTAGCCCGGTGGTTAAGACTGTTGCATGAGAACAAACTGTACACAGTTCAAACCCCACTCCGGTCAGCAGTATTTTTTCCACCTCATCTTACTCCAGTGAGTCAGGGGTCGTAGATAACATTTGTGTATGGAAAGAAATCCATTCTTCACAGGACCAGGGATAGCTCGGTGGTTAAGACTGCTGACTCTGAATGACAGGTACTGGGTTCGAATCCCACTCAAGTTGACAAAATTTAGTTTAAGCTTGTCATACTTTACTGAGCCAGGAGTCCTCGATTACATTTGTGTATAGAACACAATCTTCACTTCACAAGACCCAGGATAGACCAGGGGTTAAGACATCTGACTCGGAATGAAAAGTACTGGGTTCAAGTCACACTCAGGTTGGCTGTATTTTGTTCTACCTCATCAAACTTTACTGGGCCATCAGTCCTCGATTACATTTGTGTATGAAAAAAAAAATATTTCATCAAGACCCAGGATAGCTCAGTGGTTAAGACTGCTGACTCTGAATGACAGGTACTGGGTTCAAATCCCACTCATGTTGACAAAATTTTGTTTAAGCTTGTCATACTTTACTGAGCCAGGAGTCCTCGATTACATTTGTGTATAGAACACAATCTTCTCTTCACAAGACCCAGGATAGACCAGGGGTTAAGACATCTGACTCGGAATGAAAAGTACTGGGCTCAAGTCCCACTCAGGTTAACTGTATTTTGTTCTACATCATCAAACTTTACTGGGCCATCAGTCCTCGATTACATTTGTGTATGAAAAAAAAATATCTCATCAAGACCCAGGATAGCCCAGTGGTTAAGACTGCTGACTCTGAATGACAGGTACTTGGTTCGAATCCCACTCATGTTGACAAAATTTTGTTTAAGCTTGTCATACTTTACTGAGCCAGGAGTCCTCGATTACATTTGTGTATAGAACACAATCTTCTCTTCACAAGACCCAGGATAGACCAGGGGTTAAGACATCTGACTTGGAATGAAAAGTACTGGGTTCAAATCTCACTCAGGTTGTGTGTCTTTTGTTCTACCTCATCAAACTTTACTGGGCCACAGTCCTCGATTACATTTGTGTATGAAAAAAAATTGTGTCATCAAGACCCAGGATAGCCCAGTGGTTAAGACTGTTGACTCAGGTTGAAGAGTGTGGGGTTCGACTCCTGCTTGGGTCGATGTGTAATTTAAAAGATCAGCTGGAGGCTGCAAGTTGACAAATATTGTAACTGTGTCATTTCTCCCATGTAATGTTAAAATAATAATTTAATTTACTTTTTTTTTTATCCAATTACAATTAACCTATTTTATTTTATTTGTACCCAGGAGAGCTCATTGGTCAACGCTCTTTATTTATCCTATTCCCACCCACCTCAGGAGTTACACTCACTCGCACACACTCCTACACACACACAAACACACGCACTCATTCTCACACACACACACACACACACACAGGTAACCCCTGAGGTGTCATCATTGACTATTTGACATTTTATTTTGGATTATTATTAGCTTTAGTGTTGACTTAATTTTTCAACTATATGTTAGTCAAAGAAGTAGCACATAACATTAGTCTGTGTGGGGGAGAAGAAGCAGCCCACAATGTATGTCGTCTTGACGCCATACTGCCAAATTACTGACTCCATGTATGGGATTTGAACTCACTACTCCTGTATTAGGAGCCCACAGTGTTGACCATTGAGCTATCCTGGGTCCCAACAAAGTTTGGTTCTCGCTCATATACAAATGTTCTCAGTGAACTATGATCAAGGCAAAAGAATAAACTAACGCCTCCTAACAATGGATTTGAACCCAGTAGTTCTGCATGAGAGGCAGCAGTCTTAACCATTGAGCTATCCTGAGTCTTGTTGGAAGTGTAGTCTGGCTCATTCATTAATGGAATCGTGACATCTGTCCCAGTAAACTACGATTGAGGTGGAGCTCAATTTTGAACTGAAGTTACATATCAAACCAATTGGGATTCAAACCCAGTACCCCCATATTTGAAGATCACAGTGTTGACCATTGAGGTATCCTGGGTTCCATCAAGACAGGATTTTCACTAATATACAAATGCAATCATTTAACAATGATAGAGATGAAACAAAAAACAAGATCTTGTGGATTTGAACCCAGTAGTACCGTGTGAGAGGCAGCAGCCTTTACCATTGAGCATTTTGGGTTCTACTACTTCCTGATCTGGATCAATATACCAATGTTACATACCTGTTGTTGAGTAGTTGGTGTGTGCCATGTCTCTCAGGTGTGACATACCTGTTGTTGGTGTGTGCCATGTCTCTCAGGTGTGACATACCTGTTGTTGGTGTACCAAAAAGTTCTATCTTGGTTTCATCTGACCACATGACATTCTCCCAATCCTCTGCTGTATCATCCATGTATCCATTTTGTTATAAACTCAACTCGTCGTATTTGGAGAATACTAAGTTGCATCCCAAGAACACCATACCTACTGTGAAGCATGGGGGTGAAAACATCATGCTTTGGGGCTGTTTTTCTGCTAAGGGGACAGGACGATTGATCCGTGTTAAGGAAAGAATGAATGGGGCCATGTATCGTGAGATTTGGAGCCAAAACCTCCTTCCATCAGTGAGAGCTTTGAATGGTTGAACAAATACTTATTTTCTACCGTAATTTACAAATAAATTATTTAAAATTCCTACAATGTGAATTCCTGGATTTTTTTTTCACATTCCGTCTCTCACAGTTGAAGTGTACCTATGATGAAAATGACAGACCTCTGTCATCATTTGAAGTGGGAGAACTTGCTGACTAAATACTTTTTTGCCCCACTGTATGTATACATTTTACAGGACTCTCATCGTCTGCCTCAGAGACCCAAGTAGTTTTTAGTGTATTATGCAAATGAGCCATGTTAGTCATTGTAGGAGCCAGATCATGTGTGTATGTCACGTGGTGTTTGTGGATGTGTACACAAGGAACAGAAGCATGTGTCACGTGACATAGGTGGCCGTCACCATAAAGAAGCTTTTTTTACCTGTACTCAAGAGGGAGAGAGGAAAGAGTAGAGCTCGGTAGCCATCATTTCTGCTCGGTTGGTAGAGTGGCCGTGCCAGCAACCTGAGGGTTCCAGGTTCGATCCCCGCTTCTGCCAACCTAGTCACTGCTGTTGTGTCCTCGGGCAAGACACTTTACCCACCTGCTCCCAGTGCCACCCACACTGGTTTCAAAATGTAACTTAGATATCGGGCTACACAATGTAAAGCGCTTCGAGTCACAAGAGAAAAGCGCTATATAAATATAATTAACTTCACATTAAATCAAATAATTTACTGTATTGTGAATTGTGATTGAAAAGTATGCCAAGAATAAACGTGTGGAATGCTTATTAAAAATATGTATCATGGAATAAAAACAGTATTTTCCAATAGATGTCCTTTACTTGACATTCTGTCTTGTCAGTCTCCCGCTACGTGTCTTGAAGCCTGCAACAAAAAGTAAGTTTACCACACTTACAGTATAATCTACAAAAGGTTTATGTGTATCAAAACACATGCAAACTTGTTAGCACACGCAAAGCTGATCTAAATATTTGTCGATTAATGAGCAAAATAAGGAGTGCAATCCATCCCATCCATCCATTTTCTATCGCTTATTCCCTCCATTTAACATATTTGTCTTAATGATGTATGCAGAATATATGTTGATTATCAGAATGCCCACAATACTGGGAGGAGAAAATGCAAATACAAATCACTCAACATGAACAGTGAGATTTATCAATGCTGAAAGTGTCCTGCAGGCAGTATCGTGCCTCTTAAAAAGTCTGAAATCTGCGTGCAAACTGGCATAGTTGCACACAGGGCTGTGAGAAAGGAGGCCATCACGCTGCAAAGACAACTGACATAGTTGCACACAGGGCTGTGAGAAAGAAGGCCATCACGCTGCAAAGACAACTGACATAGTTGCACACAGGGCTGTGAGAAAGGAGGCCATCACGCTGCAAAGACAACTGACATAGTTGCACACAGGGCTGTGAGAAAGGAGGCCATCACGCTGCAAAGACAACTGACATAGTTGCACACAGGGCTGTGAGAAAGGAGGCCATCACGCTGCAAAGACAACTGACATAGTTGCACACAGGGCTGTGAGAAAGGAAGCCATCACGCTGCAAAGACAACTGACATAGTTGCACACAGGGCTGTGAGAAAGGAGGCCATCACGCTGCAAAGACAACTGACATAGTTGCACACAGGGCTGTGAGAAAGGAGGCCATGACGCTGCAAAGACAACTGACATAGTTGCACACAGGGCTGTGAGAAAGGAGGCCATCACGCTGCAAAGACAACTGACATAGTTGCACACAGGGCTGTGAGAAAGGAGGCCATCACGCTGCAAAGACAACTGACATAGTTGCACACAGGGCTGTGAGAAAGGAGGCCATCACGCTGCAAAGACAACTGACATAGTTGCACACAGGGCTGTGAGAAAGGAGGCCATCACGCTGCAAAGACAACTGACATAGTTGCACACAGGGCTGTGAGAAAGGAGGCCATCACGCTGCAAAGACAACTGACATAGTTGCACACAGGGCTGTGAGAAAGGAGGCCATCACGCTGCAAAGACAACTGACATAGTTGCACACAGGGCTGTGAGAAAGGAGGCCATCACGCTGCAAAGACAACTGACATAGTTGCACACAGGGCTGTGAGAAAGGAGGCCATCACGCTGCAAAGACAACTGACATAGTTGCACACAGGGCTGTGAGAAAGGAGGCCATCACGCTGCAAAGACAACTGACATAGTTGCACACAGGGCTGTGAGAAAGGAGGCCATCACGCTGCAAAGACAACTGACATAGTTGCACACAGGGCTGTGAGAAAGGAGGCCATCACGCTGCAAAGACAACTGACATAGTTGCACACAGGGCTGTGAGAAAGGAGGCCATCACGCTGCAAAGACAACTGACATAGTTGCACACAGGGCTGTGAGAAAGGAGGCCATCACGCTGCAAAGACAACTGAACAGAGAAGCCTTTGTTCTACATGTGCATGTCATATTTGGACTGTTAGAAATAAAAAGAAGAAGATATATATTCAGCAATATCATTTTATAGCTGCTGGACAACTTAAAGGGCCGATTAAACCAAAGTCTATTAATTTATGTTGTTTTTTAATGGTATTCCTTTTTTGATTTAGAAAATATGCACCGTATTTTTCGGACTATAAGTAGCAGTTTTTTTTTCATAGTTTGGCCGGGGGTGCGACTTATACTCAGGAGCGACTTATGTGTGAAATTATTAACACATTACCGTAAAATATCAATATTATTTATCTCATTGACGTAAGAGACTAGACGTATAAGATTTTATGGGATTTATGGATTAGGAGTGAGAGATAGTTTGTTAAAGGTATAACATGTTCTATATGTTCTAGTTATTTGAATGACTCTTACCATAATATGTTAGCTTAACATAGCAGTTGCTTATTTATGCCTCATATAACCTACACTTATTCAGCCTGTTCTTCACTATTCTTGATTTATTTTAAATTGCCTTTCAAATGTCTATTCTTGCCGTCTGGTTTTATCAAATAAATTTCCCCCCAAAAATGCGACTTATACTCCAGTGCGACTTGTATGTTTTTTTTCCTTCTTTATTATGCATTTTCGGCAGGTGCGACTTATACTCCGAAAAATATGGTATTGAACAAATATATAAACGCAACACTTTTGTTTTTGCTCCCATTTATCATGAATTGAACTTAAAGATCTGAAACTTTTACCATACACAAAATATATATTCCTCTCAAAAATTACTTACTGGGTGACATGTCCGGTGAGTATGCTGGTCATGCAAGAACTGGGATGTTTTTAGCTTCCAGATCCTTGCAACATGAGTTAGTAAATGTTATTTATAAAGGTGATGGCCTCGGGTGATTAGTACAACAATGGGGCTCAGGGTCTCGTGACGGTATCTCTGCGCATGGAAAATGCCATCAATAAAATGCACGTGGTTTCGCTGTCAATAATAACATACCAAAACCTCTGTATTGTGCCAGACGCCATTGAGTGTGAGCATTTGCCCACTCAAGTTGGTTAAGAAGACAAACTGCAGTTAGGTCGAGACCCCGATGAGGACCACGAGCATGCAGATGAGCTTTCTTGAGACAGATTGATTGATTGATACTTTTATTAGTAGATTGCACAGTTCAGTACATATTCCGTACAATTGACCACTAATTGGTAACACCCCAATACGTTTTTCAACTTGTTTAAGTCGGGGTCCACGTTAATCAATTCATGGTAGTTTCTTACAGTTTGTGCAGAAATGCTATGGTTAAGCAAACCAATTGTTGTAGCAGCTGTCCGGGTGGCAGGTCTCAGCCAATCAATATGGTCTGCGGCTGTGAGGCCAGTTGGATGTATTGCCAAATTCTCTGAAACACCTTTGGAGGCGGCTTATACTAAACGGCCTGGGCTACTGGGTGGGAAGTTGGAGAAGATGCAGGTGGAGGCCCCCTTGGTGTCCTGGGTTGTAGATTACCTGACTGACAGACCACAGTATATGCCACTGCAGGACTGTGTGTCTGACAGGCTGGTCAGCAACACCGGGGCCCCGGAGGCTACAGTACTCTTCCCCCTTCCTCTACACCATTTACACCACCCATTTCCACTATCAGTCAGAGTCCTGCCACCTTCAGAAGTTTTCTGATGACTCTGCGATAGTGGGGTGTATTGAGGAAGGTGATGACGAGGAATACAGGACACTGGTGGAGGACTTTGTCACATGGTGTGGAAAGAACCACCTCCAGCTCAATGTTACGGAGACCAAGGAGCTGGTTGTGGACCTGGGAAGGAGGAGGAGTACTCTGGCGACCCCTGTTTCCATCAAAGGGGTGGATGTGTACATGGTAGAGGATTATAAATACCTCGGAGTACACATGGACAACAAGCTGAATGGGTCAAAACACGCTGAGGCCCTCTACAAGAAGGGACAGAGCCGAATCTATATTTCCTTTGGAGGCTAGGATCCTTCAACGTCTGTACAAAGATGTTGAAGATGTTCTACGAGTCGCTGGTGGCAGGCGCCCTCTTGTACGCCGTGGCCTGCTGGGGCAGTGGGCTGAGAGTGAGGGACACATACAGACTGGACAAGTTGGTAGAGAAGGCCAGTAACAAGATGGGAGTGGAGCTGGACTCTCTGGCGGTGGTGTCAGAGAGAAGTCTAGCAAAACTCCTAGCCATTATGGACAACACCTCCCACCCACTACACTCGGACCTTGCAGAGAGAATGAGCACATTCAGTGGAAGGCTCAGACTCCCAAAATGCAACACGGAACGACACAGGAGGTCCTTCACACCGACAGCCATCCGACTGTATAATGCATATGTTCCTTGACTGCACTTAAATGTAGAATATATTTATATTATTCATATATATTATATTATTTATTATTATCATTGTTTATTGTGAGCGAACTGTGGTGCTGAATTTCCCCCAGGGATCAATAAAGTACTTTCTATTCTATTCTATTCTTATGGCGGAGAAATAAACATTTAATTGACGGGCAACAGCTCTGGTGGACATTGCTGCAGTCAGCATGCCTACTGCACGCTCCCTCAAAACTTGCGACATCTGAAGCATTGTGTTGTGTGATAAAACTGCACATTTCACAGTGGCCTTTTATTTTGGACAGCTCAAGGCACACCTGTCAGGTGGGATGGATTATCTTGGCAAAGAAAAAATGCTCATTAAAAAATGTATACAGATTTGTGAACAATATTTGAGAGGAACAGGTATTTTGTGTTTATAGTCAAAGTTTTCGATCTTTGAGTTCATTTAAATTGGGAACAAGAACAAAAGCGTTGCGTTTTTTTTTTTGTATTTAGTATAACTCCTAAAAAAAATGTCTTGCAATATGCAGTTTGATCATTCCTGCTGCAAATAGTATACATACTGTGATTCTATATTGCAGAAAAGGTGTTAGATGATCGATATGTGCTATAATCTAATATAAGCCCCCCTCCAGTGTGGAGAGCATAATAACATGAATGTAGAGGGAAAGAAGTGTTTCCAAGGGCACATAATGCTTCTAGTACACAAAAATAGGGTGATCTGTGCCACTTTTGCTGCTATCAATTGCACAAAGTAGATCACATACAACACGTCCACCAACAGTACATGCAATTTTATAGTTTGCGCACACAGATAAGTGTGTGGGAATTGGATCCTCAAAGATCAGGCTCTTAATATTTTCAGAAAATGGGAGTATTATTAGAATCAGACCTGCAGCTGGCTCTGTATTGTTCTTTTTCCTCCTGCCTGACGTGGATTTCGGTTCTTGCTGAGGTGTGTTTGCTGATCTTCTTCTGGGTGTGGCTTCTTCTTGAGGTCCATTTTCTTCTTCCTTTGCTGCTTTTGTGGGCTTTTTGGCTGCTTTTTTCTTCACTGTGCTGTCAGAGTTGTGTTTCCTGGACACCTGAAGTACAGCCACAATGGGGTTAGATTTCTATGTGCTGGTGGTGATTACCTACTGAATATACCTTTTTCTTGCGGGGGTAATCATGGTCTGCATCTGTATCTTTTCTCTTTTTGGCCTTTGGAGACTTTGATTCTGGTGTGTGAGAAAAGATAAAGACACACTAAGCTTTCTCTTATGTGTAATGGTATCTCAACTATTTTTTCTGGCGTTTACCTTTAGGAGCCATAGGACCTGGATCGCCCTGAAATGACACCATTTTCTATTAGTCAATACGTGCTACAAATATAGTTGTTACGTATGAAAATGTGTTTGCATACTTTGAACCACATAGTCCTGCCATTGTGGTCGCGTACAGACTTCATTCCATCCACATAGTAACACTGCAACCAGGCCTCAAAACCTGAGTAGTCTTTCTTCTCTGGATCGTAACCTTTCCCACCTCCATAAACAAAAAGTCTAAATAAGAGGAGCACCTTTGTGTCGTTGTCTTCCCCCCACCCCGATCAACCTTGAAACATGGATTCTTACCTAAGTTCACCACCTCCAGCGGTACTGTGTGGCAAAGTCTGAGCAGGTCTGTATTCTCCTCTTCCATTTTGTCCTTTTTGGCTCCCTTAACATTTTTGGGCAAAATAAACTGTTAATAATCGAGGTAAAATACTTGTTTGTACTTATTTGACCTTTTTGCTATGGATCTCCTTTTTTACAGCTTTCTTGTCTTCACACGCATCCTCTGACTCGAGGCCTTCCAGCACAGTCCGGGCAGGCACAAAGGGTGGAATGTTCAACCTGGAAGACACACATGGGCATCTTTTCAAAAACAGAAGGTATTTTGTGTGGAAACAGTGCTACACTTTTATAGTAAACACATTTCCAAGTGAAATTAGGAATTGCTTGTTTATTCATCCAAGATGATTAGAATCTGGGGAATACAAAAACATTCTTCACTCTCCTTTTCAGATCACGGTGACCTGAGTATGTATCTTCATTCAATGGTCATTTCTTTTACAGCAGGCTCTTTGGTGAAGTGTATTATTATTGCTAGGAGTCTTGCAAAAGTACTTCACACAGTGGGCACGGCTGTAACAAAATAACACTGCAATGTACTGTCAACATGTACAAAACCCCAAACCAGTGAAGTAGCACGTTGTGTAAATGGTAAATAAAAACAGAATACAATGATTTGTAAATCCTTTTTAACTTATATTCAATTGAATAGACTGCAAAGACAAGATATTTGATGTTGGATCTGAGAAACTTTTTTTTTTTGCAAATATTAGCTCATTTTGGAATTTGATGCCTGCAACATGCTTTAAAAAAGCTGGCACGAGTGTCAAAAAAGACCGAAAAAGTTGAGGAATGCTCATCAAACTCTTGTTTCCCATAGCAAAGCAAAATTGAAGATGAGATCTCATGTATGTCTTATATATATCTCCTAGACATAAAAGAGCACTAATGGAGACCAAAGTAGTTTTCTCATTCTTCTCAAATGTATCTCCTGAGAAATAAGGCTCACAGTGAGCACTATGAGAGATCTCATAGTTGTCTAATAGTTATCTCTTTTCCCCATTTCAACTAAGACCAAAATGAGAGATGAATGAGCTGGTCTCCAATATGTCTCAATTATGACTCAGTGAGAGAAACACCTGGTTTTGTTTCTCACTACTCACTGTTTGAGTTCTCAGATGTCTCTTTTCTATTTCGGCAAAAAGACAATTGATGAGTATTGGTTTCAATATGTCTCAATGATGTCTCAGTGAGAGATATACTTGGTTTTGTCTCTCACTGCTCACTATTTGAGTTGTTAGATATACCCGTTTTCTAAAAAAATGCATTTTAATGGGCTCAATTTAGTTATACCTCAATCATATTCCAGTTGATCTCATGCCAACATTGGGAGAAAATAATGAATTCAGACAATATGGATATATGGTCTGTAATCTAAATGGTTTATTTAAATAAAGTTGGACTTAATTTGTTGATTTCTTATCCACACGTCATGTACAGTAACTCAGTGACTACAATTGTGAGATTTAAAACTGAACCCAAACAATACTGATATGATCACAAGACACTTTTTAAGAGCTTTTAACATTTGTGAACTTTCTAGAGCAGTGGTTCTCAAACTCTTTTAACAAAGTACCACTTCAGAAGATATTTGGCTCTCCAACCACCATCATAAGGACTAATATTAAAATACAGTAGCATAGTAGGCCTATGTATTCATTAAAAAGGACAGTGGCTTTATTAAACAAGTAAATGTAATATATTTGCCACTGAAATATTACACACAATGCAAAAACATCATCAACAATGATACTCCATATACAGTACATATTTACAGAATCCACGGCAACATCACATCAGTGTGTATTTTCAGAGCATTTATAACAATGATTAAAGATTTGATTTGTGGCTTCTTAGGCCAGTTCAGTTCTTCATTATTTCAAACTTTTCAAGTGTGTTGGGGAAATGAACTGCAATCACTATGCCAGGCATAGATGTGAAGTCAAGGAAAACAACTTTACCCAATATGTCATCCAAGAATACTACTGTACTGCAGAGGTTTCCAATAGGGGAATAACATGACTGCATGTCTCATATGTTACACTATCTTGCAGCAAAGAAAAACCTGCATGTTTATATTCACCAACGAGGGCCCATTTGGCACATGAATGTGCTGTGGTAAACAAGAAATCAATCTGTACATACTTTAAAAAAAGGATTAGAACCTTTCTTCTGACACACTGGTCCCACAAAGCAGGCATTTTATTTGTTTACTTTCTATTGGCCCAAAACAATTCTTGGAGGATTTATGTAATATAGTAGGCGATGATGCAGAGTGGGATAAAAAAAAGTTTTGGAACTTCTGCACACTGTTTAAGCAGTCTGTGTTCAGACTATCGGGATAAAGCAACTTGAACATTTTGAGCATATGGCTTAGGGCCTTACCTGTGACTTTAGGACAGTTTACATAACCCATGCTGATCAGAAGGCGCTCTGCCATGGTTTCTGATGCATTGTCATGTATTGGTTTGTCTGTTGTGTCCTTGAAATTGGACTCTTCTGCACACTCCTCACTCAAACCATCTTCAAATCCTTCATTAAACGTATGTCCGTCATTGTACATCCAATCCCCTATATCAGGGAGAGCTTCCTCAAATGATTGAAATGGATCATACTCAGCATCGACATGTCATTCAGTTGTTAGGCCATCAGGAGGATGTATGAGGGCTGATCTGGAAAATGGTTTTCCATTCTCTTCGATGGTCAGAAGTAGAAATATTTTCATGTGCTGAAAGTAAAATAGAATACAAATCACTAAAGGTTTTTGATAACATTTTGTCACAAGGCAAAACGTATAACATCTCAGCATATCGCTCACATTCTTACACTCCAAAGTTTGTCACATTTGAGCAGGATTTGCTTTGTGACAAAATTCACAGCAAAACATTATTCAGCCACAGAAGACGGTGGGTGTACCTGGCAGGTGGGGAGAGGCTTGATGTTCCAGAGTGGTACATCCTGCACGGTCACCTGAAGGTTGGATGTGTTCCATTTGAAGAGCAGTGTTTTGGGCTCCTTCAGGGGGCACCGCCTCATGCAGTGTTACCCTGCTGCTACCCCCTGACACAAAGAAGAGGAACCAAAAAACTCTAAAGATTCAAATCATTGAAAAAAAAAACCCAGACAAAAACATGCAAAACAAGAAGGAAGTTGACATAAATTGAACACATTATACAAATCCAGCTAATGGAATGCATTTCCTTTTTCCCCACATCTTGAGCGCATTGTAGTTCATGTTTACGTATCTTCTGTGTTTGTGGTAACACATCATCCACAGTGTTAAATGTAACTCATCACAATACAACACACACTATAAAAAGAAAGTTGTGGATGCTAATGCCAATCATTAGTAAATACACAACAGCAAACCAAACCTATGAGAAAGGATCTTGACGAGGGATGCAACATTATTGTAAATATAACCTTATTTTGATTTCAAAATTGTCACAATAATGCCGTGATGTGTGACGCTATCAAACGAGAACACCAGTCGCTGTGTTTTTTTCTGACAATATTAAGTGGGCTCATCTGAGAAGTAAACTGGTTCTCCCATGAAAACCCGCCGTGTGGGAAAACAAGGTTCAAACGGGACATTATAGAAGGGCGAAAAAGTGGAAGTGTGCAGGAGTGATGGGAACGTTTGTGCTTAGGTTAGCCGAGGAATTGTTGCTGTGAAATATTTCTGTGCCTATAACTGTCGTGTTAGTTGAACCTTAAACAAAGTCTGCATACTGCAAGGTAAAGCATGCCACGTTCATCCAGACCATTTCCAAATCGACCCAGAGCCCTTGCAGCTCACCAGAGGAAATGTGGACATGCACAAAATAAGACATTTGCTGACACTACACACCACAATGTCTACAATAAGTTAGGGAATAGGAGTAATATATTAGAATGAGTTATATGTTAGAACCGTTATTTGGAAAATATCGTTCATGTGAAACCAAGATGTCAGCAAGGGACAATATGCATTTGTGAGGTATTTACATGATTAAAAGTCAAATTATTAGTTAACTCTTAAGAATCAGTATTCTACAAACTAATACAATTTGGACTGCAAAGGGCAGTTTCTTAGGAAGTTCAAAGTTTAAAAACACTCAACTAAACAGCAGTGATGTAACAATATCAAAATGTCATATCACCGTTACTGTGACCAAAATGATCACTGTTTGCATTATAATGGCAGTATTGTTGAATGTGCTAAAAAGGTCATCAAACCCACAATAATACCAAGTTGTATTGAAAAAAAAACATACCGGACACACAGTATAGTTTCTTGGCAAAAGAAACATTATTGTTCTACATTAGTTACACTGGATGTTTACTGTTTATGTCAGTTTAAAGACACTTATTTGAAAATGTTGGTTTTTGTGTGTTACTTGAAATTCTGCACCATTCCTTTGCACCTAAAATACCTGTTTTTAATGATAAATATGATTGCAACATATGAAAATGATGTTTGTGTTCAATTACAGTAAGTGTGTTTATCCTAAACATTCCTCCCACGTCATTTAACACACTTTGACATTTTTGTAACAATATCTTACCCTGGCTTTAACACTATGACGATATCATACCGTGAAATGTTGATATTGTTACATCCTTAGTCATGACCTGATGTTACCTACCAGCTTTAACTTGGAGGTGAAAGGTTCCAAAAACATGAATTACACATGCTGAGATAACTCCTATTTGAAGTTTCATTCTTCATATGTGCTAATGTAATCAGGGTCAAAGAAAGCAATATTTTCATGTTTGTTCCTGACAAACTGTGGACAGCTTTTTATCTGTAAATCTCAATCAGAACTAATTGACTTCAAGAAAGAACAGGCATATACATATAACTTACTTGGACATTGCTGGTCATTCTCCACATTCACATAGGTGCATGCTGCAGGACGGGATGACTGCAGGAAGAAAAAGAAAGTATCACATATTATATCTGCTGCCAGTTTAATGCACCACCACTATACCAGTCTACTCAGCAACTTTACAGTCCTTCTTGATCTTTTATTTGATTCCACTTCTTTACCAGTTCTTCTTCATCCTTTTCCAGCTTTTCCTTTATTCATTTCGACACTCCAATACTATATAAATCAATCAATCAATCAATGTTTATTTATATAGCCCCAAATCACAAATGTCTCAAAGGACTGTACAAATCATTACGACTACAACATCCTCGGAAGAACCCACAAAAGGGCAAGGAAAGCTCACACCCAGTGGGCAGGGAGAATTCACATCCAGTGGGACGCTAGTGACAATGCTGACTATGAGAAACCTTGGAGAGGACCTCAGATGTGGGCAACCCCCCCCCCCCTCTAGGGGACCGAAAGCAATGGATGTGGAGCGGGTCTAACATGATACTGTGAAAGTTCAATCCATAGTGGCTCCAACACAGCCGCGAGAGTTCAGTTCAAGCGGATCCAAGACAGCAGCGAGAGTCCCGTCCACAGGAAACCATCTCAAGCGGAGGCGGAAACCATCTCAAGCGGAGGCGGATCAGCAGCGTAGAGATGTCCCCAACCAATACAGGCGAGCGGTCCATCCTGGGTCCCGACGAGCGGTCCATCCTGGGTCTCGACTCTGGACAGCCAGTACTTCATCCATGGTCATTGGACCGGACCCCCTCCACAAGGGAGGGGGGGACATAGGAGAAAGAAAAGAAGCGGCAGATCAACTGGTCTAAAAAGGAGGTCTATTTAAAGGCTAGAGTATACAGATGAGTTTTAAGGTGAGACTTAAATGCTTCTACTGAGGTGGCATCTCCAACTGTTACCGGAAGGGCATTCCAGAGTACTGGAGCCCGAAATGAAAAAGCTCTACAGTCCGCAGACTTTTTTTGGGCTTTGGGGATCACTAATAAGCCGGAGTCCTTTGAACGCAGATTTTTTGCCGGGACATATGGTACAATACAATCGGCAAGATAGGATGGAGCTAGACCGTGTAGTATTTTATACGTAAGTAGTAAAACCTTAAAGTCACATCTTAAGTGCACAGGAAGCCAGTGCAGGTGAGCCAGTATAGGTATATATGTATGTATATATGTATATAAAGGTATATACAGTATAGGTATATATGTATGTATATATGTATATAAAGGTATATACAGTATATATGTATGTATATATGTATATAAAGGTATATACAGTATATATGTATGTATTTATGTATATAAAGGTATATACAGTATATATGTATGTATATATGTATATAAAGGTATATACAGTATATATGTATGTATATATGTATATAAAGGTATATACAGTATATATGTATGTATATATGTATATAAAGGTATATACAGTATATATGTATGTATATATGTATATAAAGGTATATACAGTATATATGTATGTATATATGTATATAAAGGTATATACAGTATATATGTATGTATATATGTATGTATATATGTATATAAAGGTATATACAGTATAGGCGTAATGTGATCAAACTTTCTTGTTCTTGTCAAAAGTCTAGCAGCCGCATTTTGTACCAACTGTAATCTTTTAATGCTAGACATGGGGAGACCCCAAAATAATAGGTTACAGTAATCGAGACGAGACGTAACAAACGCATGGATAATGATCTCGGCGTCTTTAGTGGACAAAATGGAGCGAATTTTAGCGATATTACGGAGATGAAAGAAGGCCGTTTTAGTAACGCTTTTAATGTGTGCCTCAAAGGAGAGAGTTGGGTGGAAGATAAATACAGACAAAGGTTGCTGGAATATAGGTGGAACTTCTTGTAAATGTAAAACTCTATATTATGTGTTCAGTAATGTATATTGTTCCACTTCAAATGTTCTCTGAACATTTATTTCTCTCATTGTTATTTCACTTCTTGTTATTATACTTACCTCGGTGGAGGTAACTATCACAACTTCTAGCAAGGTGCTTGCGGCATTTATAGCTCTATTTCCGTAACTGCGTGACGTTCCAGTAGTTTAAAACAAATAACTGGTGTGTGTTAAAGTCATATAAATACCAAAAGAGAAACAATAAATGGTATTACTTACTTTCAGTTGTTATTCCTTCGATGCTGAATATTATTTCTTCCCATCGAAATCATTACATCCGCCCACTTAATGCGCATGCGTGTTTTTCAGGAAAAGCCAATCTGATTGGACAGATTCATGGAGTGCCGTGCCAAATCTCGCGATCTCAGGATTTACATCAAGTTCATTTTCTCCTTATATGTCCATCTGAAAATAGCCCTTTTTGGCTAGGACATCATTTTCAAATGATTTGAAAATGTATGCTTTCTATCAGACGGCGGCGGACATGACGCGTTATTTGCCATCAGTTAACGTCAGAAGAAGAAGAAGCGGGGAAACAGTAGGTGGCGTAACATTTGAAGGTTGTCAGTGCGCCTACCTTCAACTAAAACAAGGAAGAAGAAGAAAGCCAACACTTAGTTGTTTTTTTTAAAGGTTTATTTATAAATGTCAACAATTACAAACAGTAAGACAAACAACAATATACAACATTATAAAACATTATGAAAACAGTACAAAACAGCGCCAGGGGGTTGTAAGTTCAAAATAATAAAAAAAAAAAGAATAAAAACATATATATATAAATAATAAACAAAATGCAAAGCCGTAGGCTTATTCAGATTCATCAAACAACTTAAATGTGGAACACAGCATCATCGTTTTCACAGCTTTTTTGTTGTTAGAGGTAGAGAGCGTTTTAATGTAAAGTTCCAGATCTTTTTTAAAGGCACAAAAGATAGGACGGGTATTAAGAAACTTACATTTATGAATATAAAACTTAGCCAATAAAATAATGAGCTTGCAAGGGTAGAATTCCTTTTCAATTTTTTGTTCATACAGTGTAAAACCAAAAATCACATCTTTAAAGTAAAGCACAAATTTGTCATAAATATTGTCCAGGATGAAGCGACAGATGCCTGCCATAGTGATGGAGTGTTTTCACAAGTATAAAACAAGTGGTTAACAGTCTCTGGGTGCATGTTACAAAAGGTGCAGGTGACATCAATGTCCTTTTTGTATCTAACCATCACAGTCTTTACAGGGTAATAGCGATGGATGATTTTAAATGATATCTCTTTGACTTTGTTGCTAAGTAAATACCTGTTAGGAAGGGACCACGTTTTGGTCCAACAGATGTCATTTACAACATTATTCCATAAGGAAATGACATAGGAGACAGACACACAATCATTTTGGAATAAGCTGCGGATTTTTCTGTTATTTTTTTGATCAAAGCAAAGTTTCCCCACGGGAGTGTCAAGTGGATCATTCACAATGTTTACAGCAGAAAGAGGAGGTGTGTAAGCCATGTACAACATAATAACACCTGTTGGAATGTACAACATAATAACACCTGTTGGAATGTACAACATGATAACACCTGTTGGAATGTACAACATAATAACACCTGTTGGAATGTACAACATAATAACACCTGTTGGAATGTACAACATAATAACACCTGTTGGAATGTACAACATAATAACACCTGTTGGAATGTACAACATAATAACACCTGTTGGGATGTACAACATAATAACACCTGTTGGAATGCACAACATAATAACACCTGTTGGAATGCACAACATAATAACACCTGTTGGAATGTACAACATAATAACACCTGTTGGAATGTACAACATAATAACACCTGTTGGTCAGCTTGGTCAGCTGTGCTGATTGATTTAGTTTCAGTTAAGGTATCCATAAACTTAAGTTGAAAAACTTATTGGGGTGTTACCATTTAGTGGTCAATTGTACAGAATATGTACTGAACTGTGCAATCTACTAATAAAAGTTTCAATCAATCAATCAATAGTGCG